>NC_036844.1:8452850-8457389 GCF_002910315.2 Salvelinus sp. IW2-2015 | reverse complement strand
TACTATAATGAAATGTAATGAAAAGTAATACTACCAGCGGCGCGAAGTGGTGAAATGCGACCACTCGCTCCAACCCGGAAGCCATTTTAGAAGCACAACAAATCTTTATAAATCTAAGGGAAAGTCCTGAGGAAAAATTGATTCTTACTGCCCTTGCAGCAACAAATAAATGTAGTGAACTGCTGTATGCCTACCAGACTTCACAGAAAGGACCGTCCTGCATCCCGCTGCGTGCCTTACCCTAATGGCGTCAGACCGAGGCTCTGCATTTGTTCTCGTGCTCCTAGACCTTAGTGCTGCTTTTGATACTATCGATCACACATTCTTTTGGAGAGGATTGGAAAACCCAAATTGGTCTACACGGACAAGTACTGGCCTGGTTTAGATCTTATCTGTCGGAAAGATATCAGTTTTGTCTCTGTGAATGGTTTGTCCTCTGACAAATCAACTGTATATTTCGGTGTTCCTCAAGTTCCGTTAGGACCACTATTGTTTTCACTATATATTTTACCTCTTGGGGATGTCATTCTAAAACATAATGTTAACTTTCACTGCTATGCTGATGACACACAGCTGTACATTTCAATGAAACATGGTGAAGCCCCAAAATTGCCCTTGCTGAAAGCCTGTGTTTCAGACATACGGCAGTGGATGGCTGAAAACTTTCTACTTTTAAACTCGGACAAAACAGAGATGTTTGTTCTAGGTCCCAAGAAACAAAGAGATATTCTGTTGAATCTGACAATTAATCTTGATTAATCAATTAATCTTGATGGTTGTACAGTCGTCTTAAATAAGACGACTGTAGGAAGGACCTCGGCGTTACTCTGGACCCTGATCCTCTTTTGACGAACAATCAAGACTGTTTCAATGACAGCTTTAGTCCATTTACGTAACTTGCAAAAATTATGAAATGTTCGCCCAAAAAAAGATGCAGAAAAATTAATCCATGCTTTTGTTACTTCTTAGGTTAGGCTAGTGCTGGATAAAGCACTAAATAAAACTTCAGTTAGTGCTAAACACGGCTGCTAGAATCCTGACTAGAACCAAAAAATGTGATCATATTACTCCAGTGCTAGCCTCCCTACACTGGTTCTTGTTTAGGCAAGGGCTGATTTCACGGTTTTACTGCTTACCTACAAAGCACTACATGGGCTTTGCTCCTACCTACCAATTTAGTCCTGCCATACATACCTACCGCACGGCTACATCCTCAAAGACGCAGGCCTCCTAATTGTCCCTAGAATTTCTAAGCAAACAGCTGGAAACAACCAGTATTTTGCTGCAGTAGTTTATTGTGTCTGGGCTAGGGTTAGTCCTGTTATAACTGGATTATTTCTCCTGTCTTATCCGGTGTCCTGTGTGGAATTTGAGTATGCTCCTCTAATTCTCTCTTTCTTTCTTTCTCTCTCTCCGGACCTGAGCCCTAGGACCATGCCTCAGGACTACCTGGCATGATGACTCCCAGCCCAACTGGCTGTGCTGCTGCTCCATTTTCAACTTTTCTGCTGCGGCTAGGGAACCCTTACTGTTCACTGTGATTACTATTATTTTGACCATGCTGGTCATTTATGAACATTTGAAATCTTGGCCATGTTCTGTATAATCTCCACCCGGCACAGCCAGAAGAGGACTGGCCACCCTCATAGCCTGGTTCCTATCTAGGTTTTTCCTAGGTTCTAGGGAGTTTATCCTAGCCACCGTGCTTCTACACCTGCATTGCTTTCTGCTTGGGGTTTTAGGCGCGGTTCTGTACAGCACTTTGATATATCAGCAGATGTAAGAAGGGCTATATAAATACATTTGATTTGATATCAGACTAGGCCGACTTGCAGTTTAATGGAGGAATAAGGAATTATGTTTGTTTCAGCATCGCTGGAACAATGTTCAGGCCTGACTGTTGTTTAAAGAGTCACACAAAACATGTATTTACTGTTAAAGAACCATGGTTTATGACCAGTTTGGTAAAAGTACCCAATTATCATACTTGAGTAAAAGTAGAGATACGCTAATAGAAAATTACTCAAGTAAAAGTGAAAGTCACCCAGTAAAATACTCCTTGAGTAAAAGTCTGAAAGTAGTTGGTGTTTAAATATACTTAAGTATCAAAAGTAAAAGTATAAATCATTTCAAATCCTTATATTAAGCAAACCAGACGGTTCTTAAAAATATATATATTTACGATAGCCAGGGGCTATCTGTGGTAGGCCTACTTTATGATCAAATAGCCAGAGAAGCCTACTTGACCTCTGTTAAAACTGTAACTTAAAGCGGGTACAGACTTAATGTTCGCAGTAAATGCACACTTGAAGTTGCACAGAATTTTCACAATGTTCAAGTTTATACTCAGCAGACCTAAAAAGCCTCATGACATGTATAATATGTGATCAAGGGTTGACTTTTAATGGAAACATTCGCGTAAACAGTCCAATTGGCGAAGGCTAGGACAGTAAAACATGTTCAATGCAAAACCATGTCTCTGTCACTAAGAAACAACAGTCCTTGGGTGGGTATTTATCAGATTCACTAGAAAGGCAAGCTGGGAAATATGCAAATGACCTTTACCCGTCGTGGTTTAAAACAACCCCAATTGTTTAGTGCCTTAGCTGAATAAATATGTTCTATGTGTCTAAAAAGTATTACAGCATATAAACATGTTCTGGTGTTTACAATCGAAACACTGTGACGTGTTTTCATTGACATTCTAAATGCCTTGACAAGTTTAAAACGTGTTGACTTGTGTGTTCAGATCCTAAACACTTTGGTTTTACAGTGTAACGGAATGACGAAAGGACTTTCATGCTCCTCCAAGCTTACATTCATCCTGAAGTACCATTAGTGGAGATGGATTTTTCTCACACAAGTACTGTAAAGTATACACATAGACTTTTTCAAAGGACCTGGGTTCCATGGGTACTTATCTTCTTCATCCTCTCTTACCTTTATAATCATATGGTGGTAAAACCTCAACTTCAATAATGACTCCCTTTAAACTCCTCACCACGCATCCCAAACAGCACCTCTCCTATATAGTGACTGCTTCTGAACAGAGTGCATATGATGCACTATATTAGGGAATAGCGTACCATTTATGAGGCAACCCTTTCTCTCAGTCAGTATTTCTGATGTAATCCCCAAGTCTGCTTCGCTAAGGGTATTAAAGAGATGTGTTTTGGTGTTTCAGCTCAGATGAACAGAGGATTTCTCGTTTCACTCTGTCATTTTCCGTGTGTGTGTGTGTGTGTGTTGTGTTGTGTGTGTGTGGTGTGTGTGTGGTGTGTGTGTGTGGTGTGTGTGTGTGTGTGTGTGTGTGTGTGTGTTTCTGCCATTTTCAACCATTGGCTTTGTTTCAGACAGGATAGGAGGCAGTTATAAGCAAGCAGTACCAGAGAGCAGATTGGGGGGAGTATAGGGCTCCACCTGAATCATTGACATCAACCACAGAAGAGTCAAACTCACATCAAAAGAGAGAAACTGTTGTTACACACACACACACACACACACACACACACACCGGAAAATGACAGAGTGAAACGAGAAATCCTCTGTTCATCTGAGCTGAAACACCAAATCACATCTCTTTAATACCCTTAGCGAAGACAGACTTGGGGATTACATCAGAAATACTGACTGAGAGAAAGGGTTGCCTCATAAATGGTACGCTATTCCCTATATAGTGCATCATATGCACTCTGTTCAGAAGCAGTCTACTATATAGGGAGAGTGCTGTTTGGGATGCGTGGTGAGGAGTTTAAAGGGAGTCATATTGAAGTTGAGGTTTTTACACCATATGATTATAAAGGTAGAGAGGATGAAGAAGATAAGTACCCATGGAACCCAGGTCCTTTGAAAAAGTCTATGTGTATACTTTACAGTACTTGTGTGGAGAAAATCCATCTCCACTAATGGTACTTCAAGATGAATGTAAGTGCTTGGAGGAGCATGAAAGTCCTTTCGTCATTCCGTTACACTGTAAAACCAAGTGTTTAGGATCTGAACACACAAGTCAACACGTTTTAAACTTGTCAAGGCATTTAGAATGTCAATGAAAACACGTCACAGTGTTTCGATTGTAAACACCAGAACATGTTTATATGCTGTAATACTTTTTAGACACATGAACATATTTATTCAGCTAAAGGCACTAAACAATTGGGGTGTTGTTTTAACACTATAGAGGGTAAAGGTTCATTTGCATATTTCCCAGCTTGCCTTTCKAGTGAATCTGATAAATACCCACCCAAGACTGTGTTTCTTAGTGACAGAGACATGGTTCTTGCATTGAACATGTTTTTACTGTCCTAGCCTTCGCCAATTGACTGTTTACGYGAATGTTTCCATTAAAAGTCAACCCTTGATCACATATTATACATGTCATGAGGCTTTTATAGGTCTGCTGAGTATAAACTTGAACATTGTGAAAATTCWGTGCAACTTCAAGTGTGCATTTACTGCGAACATTAAGTCTGTACCCGCTTTAAGTTACAGTTTTAACAGAGGTCAAGTAGGCTTCTCTGGCTATTTGATCATAAAGTAGGC
>NC_036844.1:8438475-8447401 GCF_002910315.2 Salvelinus sp. IW2-2015 | reverse complement strand
AGGGCTATATAAATACATTTGATTTGATATCAGACTAGGCCGACCTGCAGTTTAATGGAGGAATAAGGAAATTATGTTTGTTTCAGCATCGCTGGAACAATGTTCAGGCCTGACTGTTGTTTAAAGAGTCACAAAACATGTATTACTGTTAAAGAACCATGGTTTATGACCAGTGTTGGTAAAAGTACCCAATTATCATACTTGAGTAAAAGTAGAGATACGCTAATAGAAAATTACTCAAGTAAAAGTGAAAGTCACCCAGTAAAATACTCCTTGAGTAAAAGTCTGAAAGTAGTTGGTGTTAAATATACTTAAGTATCAAAAGTAAAAGTATAAATCATTTCAAATTCCTTATATTAAGCAAACCAGACGGTTCTTAAAAATATATATATTTACAGATAGCCAGGGGCTATCTGTGGTAGGCCTACTTTATGATCAAATAGCCAGAGAAGCCTACTTGACCTCTGTTAAAACTGTAACTTAAAGCGGGTACAGACTTAATGTTCGCAGTAAATGCACACTTGAAGTTGCACAGAATTTTCACAATGTTCAAGTTTATACTCAGCAGACCTAAAAAGCCTCATGACATGTATAATATGTGATCAAGGGTTGACTTTTAATGGAAACATTCGCGTAAACAGTCAATTGGCGAAGGCTAGGACAGTAAAAACATGTTCAATGCAAGAACCATGTCTCTGTCACTAAGAAACACAGTCTTGCGGTGTCTTACATCTGCTGATATATCAAAGTGCTGTACAGAAACCCTGCCTAAAACCCCAAGCAGAAAGCAATGCAGGTGTAGAAGCACGGTGGCTAGGATAAACTCCCTAGAACCTAGGAAGAAACCTAGATAGGAACCAGGCTATGAGGGGTGGCCAGTCCTCTTCTGGCTGTGCCGGGTGGAGATTATAACAGAACATGGCCAAGATGTTCAAATGTTCATAAATGACCAGCATGGTCAAATAATAGTAATCACAGTGAACAGGTAAGGGTTCCATAGCCGCAGGCAGAACAGTTGAAACTGGAGCAGCAGCACAGCCAGTTGGACTGGGAGTCATCATGCCAGGTAGTCCTGAGGCATGGTCCTAGGGCTCAGGTCCTCGGAGAGAGAGAAAGAAAGAAAGAGAGAATTAGAGAGAGCATACTCAAATTCACACAGGACACCGGATAAGACAGGAGAAATAATCCAGTTATAACAGACTAACCCTAGCCCCAGACACATAAACTACTGCAGCATAAATACTGGTTGTTTCCAGCTGTTTGCTTAGAAATTCTAGGGACAATTAGGAGGCCTGCGTCTTGTGAATGTAGCGTGCGTGTAGGTATGTATGGCAGGACTAAATTGGTAGGTAGGAGCAAGCCCATGTAGTGCTTTGTAGGTAAGCAGTAAAACCGTGAAATCAGCCCTTGCCTAAACAAGAAGCCAGTGTAGGGAGGCTAGCACTGGAGTAATATGATCACATTTTTTGGTTCTAGTCAGGATTCTAGCAGCCGTGTTTAGCACTAACTGAAGTTTATTTAGTGCTTTATCCAGCACTAGCCTAACCTAGAAGTAACAAAAGCATGGATTAATTTTTCTGCATCTTTTTTTGGGCAGAACATTTCATAATTTTTGCAAGTTACGTAAATGGACTAAAGCTGTCATTGAAACAGTCTTGATATGTTCGTCAAAAGAGAGATCAGGGTCCAGAGTAACGCCGAGGTCCTTCCTACAGTCGTCTTTATTTAAGACGACTGTACAACCATCAAGATTAATTGATTAATCAAGATTAATTGTCAGATTCAACAGAATATCTCTTTGTTTCTTGGGACCTAGAACAAGCATCTCTGTTTTGTCCGAGTTTAAAAGTAGAAAGTTTTCAGCCATCCACTGCCTTATGTCTGAAACACAGGCTTCTAGCGAGGGCAATTTTGGGGCTTCACCATGTTTCATTGAAATGTACAGCTGTGTGTCATCMGCATAGCAGTGAAAGTTAACATTATGTTTTAGAATGACATCCCCAAGAGGTAAAATATATAGTGAAAACAATAGTGGTCCTAAAACGGAACCTTGAGGAACACCGAAATRTACAGTTGATTTGTCAGAGGACAAACCATTCACAGAGACAAACTGATATCTTTCCGACAGATAAGATCTAAACCAGGCCAGTACTTGTCCGTGTAGACCAATTTGGGTTTCCAATCTCTCCAAAAGAATGTGGTGATCGATAGTATCAAAAGCAGCACTAAGGTCTAGGAGCACGAGAACAAATGCAGAGCCTCGGTCTGACGCCATTAGGGTAAGGCACGCAGCGGGATGCAGGACGGTCCTTCTCTGTGAAGTCTGTAGGCATACAGCAGTTCACTACATTTTATTGTTGCTGCAAGGGCAGTAAGAATCAATTTTCCTCAGACTTTCCCTTAGATTTATAAAGATTTGTTTGCTTCTAAAATGGCTTCCGGGTTGGAGCGAGTGGTCGCATTTCACACTTCGCGCCGCTGGTAGTATTACTTTTCATTACATTTCATTATAGTACAACGGTTTGATTTGTCTGATCTTAGCAATTCTTTTTAGCTGGCTACATAGCCGTCTTGTATCACAGATAATTGTGTAGTTATCGTAATTATCGTAATTCGTCGTACTAACGTAGTCAACACTGTATCTGGCCAGCAGCTAGCCAGCTAGCCAACGTCCACCGTCTACCGAATAGCAGCACTGTAGAAACATTACATTCAACGAGCGACTTGATTAGTGTAGTGTTAGCTAGCTACATAGTTGTCTTTGCTGTTTCGTAATTTACAGAGGTTAGCTAGCCAGCTATTTGTCGTCCCTCTTAACGTAGGAAACACTGCTAGCTAGCCAGCAGCTAGCCAGCAGCTAGCCAACGTCTACCGATAGCAGCACTGTAGAAACTATTTACATTCAACGGAACGACTTGACTAGCGTAGTGTTAGCTAGCTACATAGTTGTCTTTGCTGTCTTCGTATTCTGAGATAATTGTGTAGTTTAGAGTGTGTAGTTTAGTTTAGAGTAATTTTATCGTAATTTACCGAAGTTAGCTAGCCAGCTATTTGTCGTCCCTCTTAAACGTAGGAAACACTGCTAGCTAGCCAGCAGCTAGCCAGCTAGCCAACGTCTACCGAATAGCAAGCACTGTAGAGACTATTACATTTACATTACATTACAACGGAACGACTTGGTTAGTGTAGTGTTAGCTAGCTACATAGTTGTCTTTGCTGTCAAGAATAATTGTGTAGTTTTGAGTAATTGTCTAGGTTACCTAACCAGTTACCGAGGCTACCTAGCCAGCTACACTTTCAAACTAAGTCAACAACGCAGCCACTGCTAGCTAGCCTACTTCAGCAGCACTGTATCTTTTTAGTCAATAAGATTTCTTGCAACGTAAGTTTAACTTTCTGAACATTCGAGACCGTGTAGTCACCTTGTCATTCCAATTCCTTTGCATTAGCGTAGCCTCTTCTGTAGCCTGTCAACTATGTGTCTGTCTATCCCTCTTCTTCTCCTCTCTGCACAGACCACACAAACGCTTCACACCTCGTGGCGCTGCCTGGTGGTCCCAGCGCGCACGACCCACGTGGAGTTCCAGGTCTCCGGCAGCCTCTGGAACTGCCGATCTGCGGCCAACAAGGCAGAGTTCATCCAGCCTATTGCTTCCTCCAGTCCCTCGACTTCTTGGCACTGACGGAACATGGATTACCACAGATAACACTGCTACTCCTACCGCTCTCTCCTCGTCTGCCCACGTGTTCTCGCACACCCCGAGAGCTTCTGGTCAGCGGGGTGGTGGCACTGGGATCCTCATCTCCCCCAAGTGGACATTCTCTCTTTCTCCCTGACCCATCTGTCTATCGCCTCCTTTGAATTCATGCTGTCACAGTTACCAGCCCTTTCAAGCTTAACATCCTTATCATTTATGCCCCCCAGGTTCCCTTGGAGAGTTCATCAATGAGCTTGACGCCTTGATAAGCTCCTTTCCTGAGATGGCTCACCTCTCACAGTTCTGGGTGACTTTAACCTCCCACGTCTACCTTTGACTCATTCCTCTCTCGCTCCTTCTTTCCACTCCTCTCCTCTTTTGACCTCACCCTCTCACCTTCCCCCCTACTCACAAGGCAGGCAATACGCTTGACCTCATCTTTACTAGATGCTGTTCTTCCATAATCTCATTGCAACTCCCCTCCAAGTCTCCGACCACTACCTTGTATCATTTTCCCTCTCGCTCTCATCTAACACTTCCCACACTGCCCCTACTCGATGGTATCGCGCCGTCCCAACCTTCGCTCTCTCTCCCCCGCTACTCTCTCCTCTTCCATCCTATCATCTCTTCCCTCTGCTCAAACCTTCTCCAACCTATCTCCTGATTCTGCCTCCTCAACCCTCCTCTCCTCCCTTTCTGCATCCTTTGACTCTCTATGTCCCCTATCCTCCAGGCCGGCTCGGTCCTCCCCTCCTGCTCCGTGGCTCGACGACTCATTGCGAGCTCACAGAACAGGGCTCCGGGCAGCCGAGCGGAAATGGAGAAAACTCGCCTCCCTGCGGACCTGGCATCCTTTCACTCCCTCCTCTCTACATTCCCTCTTCTGTCTCTGCTGCTAAAGCCACTTCTAACCACTCTAAATTCCAAGCATCTGCTCTAACTCTAGGAAGCTCTTTGCCACCTTCTCCTCCTCCTGAATCCTCCTCCCCCTCCCCCCCCTCCTCCCTCTCTGCGGATGACTTCGTCAACCATTTTGAAAAGAAGGTCGACGACATCCGATCCTCGTTTGCTAAGTCAAACGACACCGCTGGTTCTGCTCACACTGCCCTACCTGTGCTTTGACCTCTTTCTCCCCTCTCTCTCCAGATGAAATCTCGCGTCTTGTGACGGCCGGCCGCCCAACAACCTGCCCGCTTGACCCTATCCCCTCCTCTCTTCTCCAGACCATTTCCGAGACCTTCTCCCCTACCTCACCTCGCTCATCAACTCATCCTTGACCGCTGGCTACGTCCCTTCCGCCTTCAAGAGAGCGAGAGTTGCACCCCTTCTGAAAAAACCTACACTCGATCCCTCTGATGTCAACAACTACAGACCAGTATCCCTTCTTTCTTTTCTCTCAAAACTCTTGAACGTGCCGTCCTTGTGCCAGCTCTCCTCTGCTATCTCTCTCAGAATGACCTTCTTGATCCAAATCAGTCAGGTTTCAAGACTAGTCATTCAACTGAGACTGCTCTTCTCTGTGTCACGGAGGCGCTCCGCACTGCTAAAGTTAACTCTCTCTCCTCTGCTCTCATCCTTCTAGACCTATCGGCTGCCTTTGATACTGTGAACCATCAGATCCTCCTCTCCACCCTCTCCGAGTTGGGCATCTCCGGCGCGGCCCACGCTTGGATTGCGTCCTACCTGACAGGTCGCTCCTACCAGGTGCGTGGCGAGAATCTGTCTCCGCACCACGTGCTCTCACCACTGGTGTCCCCCAGCTCTGTTCTAGGCCCTCTCCTATTCTCGCTATACACCAAGTCACTTGGCTCTGTCATATCCTCACATGGCCTCTCCTATCATTGCTATGCAGACGACACACAATTAATCTTCTCCTTTCCCCCTTCTGATAACCAGGTGGCGAATCGCATCTCTGCATGTCTGGCAGACATATCAGTGTGGATGACGGATCACCACCTCAAGCTGAACCTCGGCAAGACGGAGCTGCTCTCCTCCCGGGAAGGACTGCCCGTTCCATGATCTTGCCATCACGCTTGACAACTCCGTTGTGTTCCTCCTCCCAGAGCGCTAAGAACCTTGGCGTGATCCTGGACAACACCCTGTTCGTTCTCAACCAACATCAAGGCGGTGACCCGTTCCTGTAGGTTCATGCTCTACAACATTCGCAGAGTACGACCCTGCCTCACACAGGAAGCGGCGCAGGTCCTAATCCAGGCACTTGTCATCTCCCGTCTGGATTACTGCAACTCGCTATTGGCTGGGCTCCCTGCCTGTGCGATTAAACCCCTCCGCAGAGAGGGAGGAGGGGGAGGAGGATTCAGGAGGGAGGAGAAGGTGGCAAAGAGCTTCCTAGGGTTAGAGGCAGATGCTTGAATTTAGAGTGGTAGAAAGTGGCTTTAGCAGCAGAGACAGAAGAGGAGAATGTAGAAGGAGGGAGTGAAAGGATGCCAGGTCCGCAGGGAGGCGAGTTTTCCTCCATTTCCGCTCGGCTGCAGCCCTGTTCTGTGAGCTCGCAATGAGTCGTCGAGCCACGGAGCAGGAGGGGGAGGACCGAGCCGGCCTGGAGGATAGGGGACATAGAGAGTCAAAGGATGCAGAAAGGGAGGAGAGGAGGGTTGAGGAGGCAGAATCAGGAGATAGGTTGGAGAAGGTTTGAGCAAGAGGAAAAGATGATAGGATGGAAAGAGAGAGAGTAGCGGGGGAGAGAGAGCGAAGGTTGGGACGGCGCGATACCATCCGAGTAGGGCAGTGTGGGAAGTGTTAGATAGAGACGAGAGGGAAAAGGATACAAGGTAGTGGTCCGAGACTTGGAGGGGAGTGCAATGAAGATTAGTGGAAGAACAGCATCTAGTAAAAGATGAGAGAGGGTGAGGTCAAAAGAGGAGAGGAGTGGAAAGAAGGAGGCAGAGAGGAATGAGTCAAAGGTAGACGTGGGAGGTTAAGTCACCCAGAACTGTGAGAGGTGAGCCATCCTCAGGAAAGGAGCTTATCAAGGCGTCAGCCTCATTGATGAACTCTCCAAGGGAACCTGGGGGGCGATAAAATGATAAGGATGTTAAGCTTGAAAGGGCTGGTAACTGTGACAGCATGGAATTCAAAGGAGGCGATAGACAGATGGTCAGGGGAGAAAGAGAGAATGTCCACTTGGGGGAGATGAGGATCCAGTGCCACACCCCGCTGACCAGAAGCTCTCGGGTGTGCGAGAACACGTGGGCAGACGAGGAGAGAGCAGTAGGAGTAGCAGTGTTATCTGTGGTAATCCATGTTCCGTCATTGCCAAGAAGTCGAGGGACTGGAGGGAAGCATAGGCTGAGATGAACTCTGCCTTGTTGGCCGCAGATCGGCAGTTCCAGAGGCTGCCGGAGACCTGAACTCCACGTGGGTCGTGCGCACTGGGACCACCAGGCAGCGCCACCGCGGTGTGAAGCGTTTGTGTGGTCGTGCAGAGAGGAGAGAAGAGGGATAGACAGACACATAGTTGACAGGCTACAGAAGAGGCTACGCTAATGCAAAGGAGATTGGATGACAAGTGGACTAACGCTCGAATGTTCAGAAAGTTAAACTTACGTTGCAAGAAATCTTATTGACTAAAATGATACAGTGCTGCTGAAGTAGGCTAGCTAGCAGTGACTGCGTTGTTGACTTAGTTTGAAAGTGTAGCTGGCTAGGTAGCCTCGGTAACTGGCTAGGTAACCTCGACAATTACTTCAAAACTACACAATTATCTTGACGCAAAAGACAACTATGTAGCTAGCTAACACTACACTAACCAAGTCGTACCGTTGTAATGTAATAGTCCTCTACAGTGCTGCTATTCGGTAGACGGTAGACGTTGGCTAGCTGGCTAGCTGCTGGCTAGCTAGCAGTGTTTCCTACGTTAAGAGGGACGACAAATAGCTGGCTAGCTACCTCGGTAATTTACGATAATTACTCTAAACTAAACTACACACTCTAACTACAACAATTATCTTGGATACGAAGACAGCAAAGACAACTATGTAGCTAGCTAACACTACGCTAATCAAGTCGTTCCGTTGAATGTAATAGTTTCTACAGTGCTGCTATTCGGTAGACGTTGTAGCTGGCTAGCTGCTGGCTAGCTAGCAGTGTTTCCTACGTTAAGAGGGACGACAAATAGCTGGCTAGCTAACCTCGGTAATTTACGATAATTACTCTAAACTAAACTACACAATTATCTCGATACGAAGACAGCAAAGACAACTATGTAGCTAGTTAACACTACGCTAATCAAGTCGTTCCATTGAATGTAATAGTTTCTACAGTGCTGCTATTCGATAGACGTTGGCTAGCTGGCTAGCTGCTGGCTAGCTAGCAGTGTTTCCTACGTTAAGAGGGACGACAAATAGCTGGCTAGCTAACCTCGTAAATTACGAAGACAGCAAGACAAATATGTAGCTAGCTAACACTACACTAATCAAGTCGTTCCGTTGAATGTAATAGTTTCTACAGTGCTGCTATTCGGTAGACGGTGGACGTTGGCTAGCTGGCTAGCTGCTGGCCAGATAGCAGTGTTGACTACGTTAGGACGACGAATTACGATAATTACGAGAATTCGCTAAACTACACAATTATTTTTTGATACAAAGACGGCTAAGTAGCTAGCTAAAAAGAATTGCTAAGATCAGACAAATCAAACCGTTGTACTATAATGAAATGTAATGAAAAGTAATACTACCAGCGGTGCGAAGTGCGAAAATGCGACCACTCGCTCCAACCAGGAAACAATCACCTTCGGTAGATTATGTTCAACGTAGAAGGCCCAAGCACAGGAAGCAGCTCTTTCAGTAGTTTAGTTGGAATAGGGTTCAGTATGCAGCTTGAAGGTTTAGAGCCATGATTATTTTCATCATTGTGTCAGAGATATAGTACTAAAACCCTTGAGTGTCTCCCTTGATCCTAGGTCCTGGCAGAGTTGTGCAGACTCAGGACAACTGAGCTTGGAGGAATACGCCGATTTAAAGAGGAGTCCGTAATTTGCTTTCTAATGATCATGATCTTTTCCTCAAAGTTCATGAATTTATCACTGCTGAAGTGAAAGCCATCCTCTCTTGGGGAATGCTGCTTCTTTAGTAGCTTTGCTACAGTATCAAAATAAATTTCGGATTGTTTTTATTTTCCTCAATTAAGTTGGAAAAATAGGATGATCGAGCAGCAGTGAGGACTCTTCGATACTGCACGGTACTGTCTTTCCAAGCTAGTGTTTCGCA
>NC_036844.1:8423279-8431862 GCF_002910315.2 Salvelinus sp. IW2-2015 | reverse complement strand
TGTGGCGGCATTTCGTTCGAATTTTCTGGAAGCTTGCTTCAGAGCTCGGGATATCAAAATGCATCTGTCCAATGCCAACTGTTATGTTTGTTTTGGTATTTCCCTCATTTCCAAATGAATGGGAAAGATAAGCACAAAATGAAACCAGGGTTTTATATGGCTCTTATCTTTTCCTTTAGCATTGTGGCATATATATGGAGCTACATAACAAATGGCCTGGGAAATGGATTATGAYAAGACACATTTTTGTGATACATTTTATTTTTATKACTTTATTTACATAAGTAAATAGTGTATCCTGTTTCCATTGATCATCGTTGAGATGTTTCTACAACTTGATCTGAGTCCACCTGCGGTAAATTCAATATATTGGACATGATTTGAAAAGGCACACACCTGTCTATATAAGGTCCCACAAGTGACAGTGCATGTCAGAGTAAAAACCAAGCCATGAGTTCGAAGGAATTGTCCACAGAGCTCSAAGACAGGATTTTGTTGCGGCACAGATGGATGAACCTCCCAGAAGGAMAACTATCTCTGCAGCACTCCAAAAATCAAGCCTTTATGGCAGAGTGGCCAGATGGAAGCCACTCCTCAGTAAAAGACAGTTTGCCAAAAGAGTTTGGAGCTAATGGACTCAGACCATGAGATACAAGATTCTCTGGGGTGAGAACTTGAAACCAAGTTTGAACTTTTTGGCCTGAATGTCAAGCGTCACATCTGCAGGAAACCTGGCACTAGCCCTACAGCGAAGCATGATGGTGGCAGCATCATACTATGGGGATGTTTTTCAGTGGCAGGGACTGAGAGACTAGTCAGGATCGAGGGAAAGGTGAACGGAGAAAATTACAGAGAGATGCTTGATGAAAAGCTGCTCCAGAGTGATCAGGACCTCAGCCTGGGGTAAAGGTTCACCTTCCAGAAGGACAATGACCCTAGGCACACAGCCAAGACAATGCGGAGAGGCTTTGGGACAAGTCTCTGAATGTTCTTGGGTGGCCCAGCTAGGCCTGGACTTGAACCCGATCTAACATCTCTGGAGAGACCTGTAAATAGCTATGCAGCAATGCTCCCCATCAATCCTGATAGAGCTTGAGAGGATCTGCAGAGAAGAATGGGAGAAGCTCTCCAAATACAGGTATACCAAGCTTGTAGCGTCATACCGAACAAGACTCGAGGTTGTAATCGCTGCCAAACGTGCTTCAACAAAGTACAGAGTAAAGGGTCTGAATACTTATGTAATGTGACATTTTCTGAAAACCTGTTTTGCTTTGTTATTATGAGGTATTGTGTGTAAGAAACAAAAAAACAATTTAATCCATTTTAGAATTAGGCTGAACATAACAAAATGTGTTATGTTACGTTACCCCTCCCAAAGTCTTAGACTTACAGGGGATCAACACTGAACGTGTTGATTCTATGGACCCATGTAGACACCGGAACCGTGTTAAATTAACACACTGCTTAGTGTAAAGCCTTAAATATTTCCCAGAGTGCCTTGCCTTTTGAGTAAATTGTAGAGTTACTAGCCATGGCTGTATTTTTTAAGAACAGAGAAATGATAGTTGCATTCATTCAATTTAGATGTATGGACTTCACCAAGTGAGATTCTGCCACACTACCACCGAAGGTGGCCCTCGGCGGTCGTCGTCGCCGGTCTACTAGCTGCCACCGATCCCTTTTTCCTTTTCGTTTGTTTTTGTCTAATTGTTTTCACCTGTTCCTTGTTGGGGTTTTGGGATGGGTGTTATTTAAGTTCGTTTAGCCCGCTGGTGTTTGTGCGGGCTTGTGGTTATTTGACGTTAGTGGTGTTTGTTGACTTTTGGGTTTTCGCTGTCCGGTATTTTGGTAACAGTGGTTTTGGGTTTGTTGCGCGTGTGTTTTGGGCTTCACCCATGTTGGTACCTATTACTGTGCTTGAGGACATTAAAGCGTTTTTTTCCCCGTCTACCTTCTGCTCTCTGCGTCTGACCACACACCAGTCAGAGTTATACTTAAATTTCATCGTTAATAATATGAGCTTCAAAATCGCATATTTCCTGGCATGCTCTATTGCAGGCTCTTATTTAGAATTGTTTCTTTCACTATCTTTGTTTGTGCATGTATATTGACTGATTGATTTATTAATCTTATGCTACTGTAATATAAATTACAAACCGTTTCTAAACGAATCCAATATGATACTTGGATTTATTGCATCCGCTACTGAAATGGTTGTTCCAGTTTTTATAGCTTAGTTTTTCCAACCCAGGCACTCATTCAGAAAACAGGTTGTGGGGGAAAAAACAATAAGTAAGTTGGCTATCCCCATGCTGCCTTGATTCCAATAGAAATTACCCATCACCTTGCAAGCCAGCAGAATGTGACCTGCAGGGCTGAAGTGGACTGTGAAACATGAGTCTAAAGCCATTTTATTTAATTAACAAAGGTTTAGATTTGTCGCATAAGGGCTACAAACACTTTTCACTGCAGTGGTACCTATTAAGGTTATCCTTTGTACCTTTAGTTGTAAGTGCATAACAACCCTACATCCAAGTCACAGTATGCTGACTTGCAAAGTGATCTGTAATTCCTATAAAATAACCAACTGTTGGAATTTTTATTTACCTGCAACCTGCATTCAAAATGAGTGTTCGAGTTTGGAACGTTGGTAGTAGACTACCTAAGGGATCTAAACTGGAACAAACATTTCAGTAAAGGGTGCAAAAAAAATCTAACTAAMTGATTGGATTAGTTTAGAAAAATGTATGTTATTTATCTTTGTGTAGCATACAATKAATTAATCAATGTACATGCACAAACATAAATATCTACCTGCAATAGAGGATGCTGGTGAATAKGATAATGATGGGTGTGGTCGTTGGATCAAAGKGATATRTATGAGTTTCAGGTCCCTGTATCATGCTAAAACTAGGCCCTCAAAATAAATTTACAATTTACTCGAAAGGCATTCTGGGAAATATTTGAATAAAGATTTACACTAAGCAGCGTGCTAATTTAACAATTTTCCAGTGTCTACAGTGCCTTACAAAAGTAATCATCCCCTTTGGTGTTTTTTGTATTTTGTTGCATTACAACCTGTAATTTAAATTGATTTTTATTTGGATTTCACGTAATGGACATACACAAAATAGTCCAAATTGGTGAAGTGAAATGAAAAAAATTACATGTTTCAAAGAATTTTACAAAAATTTCAAACGGAGAAGTGGTGCTTGCATATGTATTCGACCACCTTTGTTATGAAGCCCCTAAATGAGATCTGATGCAATCAATGACCTTCAGAAGTCACATAATTGGTTAAATAAGGCATTATTATGAATTATTTATTTTTACATGTTRAAATATTTCTAAAAACCTGTTTTCGATTTTTGTCACTGTGCGGTTTTGTAATTGTTGAGGAAAAACATTTATTTATTACATTTTAGAAAAAGGCTGTAACGTAACAAAATGTGGAAAATGTCAAGGGGTCTGAATACTTTCCGAATGCACTGTCTGTATATATACAGTACCAGTCAAAYGTTTAGACACACCTACTCATTCAAGAATTTTTCTATATTTTACTATTTTCTAAATGGCAGAATAATAGTAAAGACATCAAAACAATGAAATAACACATATGGAATCATCCATTTATATTTTCCAACGGGGCTAYMCAWYKGGGTGAGTTTYTTTTCCTCGTCTGAGTAGCCTCGTTTCACTGCCTAAAAATAAAATGAAACCATCTAGTGTTCAGCTARATAACAACACAATGTCAAATACAGGTAGCCTAGTCAAATAGTTAACATCCAATCACATTAACCGTTACTCTCTAGCGGGAATTCCACTAACTTTGTGTGCAAATGAACTCAAGATTACGGACAATGTCAAATGTGATACAGCGAAGCACCTGATTGATTTGGGTGCACAACTCTGCAGGTACATTCCCGAAACGGATTACACAAACAACTGGATTCCATGAGTGCACACKCATTCTTATGTTTAATAAATGTATTGTATAGTGTGTGTGTGTGGCAGGCTTACAATGATGGCAAAAAACAACATTTGAGAGTGCGCTGACCCTGGTGCTAGAGGGGGTAYGCAGCTGGAGGTTGAATGTTTGAAGGGGTACGGGACTATAAAACGTTTCTTCAAGTAAGCCATGTTCACGGTTGTTCAAAACAAAGGCTAATAACTTTAACTGTAACCCATCATAAGGATGTAGATTGTAGAGTTTCTTATAACACTTTAAATGGTCCCATGTCTTCATACCCACGTCTGGTGGATGCTTCAACGTTTTTGCCCGTTCATCAAACTGTTTTGGAGATGTATGTGTGATTACTGTCACGGGATGTTTGTCTTTACTTCCTTTTACAGCCTGTGTTCTGCTTGGTCTAAGACGTTGTTCGTCACTCCTGTCAGAATCTATTGACTCAAAGCCAGGCAGTGCGGACCAGATATTGAAACCCGATGATCCTTGCGCAAGATTGAGGGAACAAAGGGTCCACAGGTGGGGGCCAAGTCTGTTTTTACCCATGTTGCCTCCTGCAATAGTAGAATTTCTCCTTTTAAGGTTTTTATCTGTTCACCAAGAGCCATCAAACTCTCTATCTCTCTTTATTATCTCTTGCATACAGTTCTCTTAATTGAAATGGTTCTTTATATTACTAGACAGTGAATTAGAAATATTGTTCATGCTCACATCCGGAGCAGCTGTTCCGCCCTTCTACAGAGTGGTTTTCTCAATTAAAAATGACATTACATTAACTTCAAAAGCTGTATAATATATATCTATATGTTTATATATTTATGTATAACCCCTTGAGGACTTTATCCTCTCATTTTGTAGAACACAAATTGTTTTTGTAGGGCCTGGTTACTATGACGATAATTTCTATCTCAATGTTCTAACTGAACTGTTTTATAACTCTATCTGTATCCTGGAGGTTGTAAAGCTCCAGTTGTAAGAAACAGACAGATTCCCAGCATWCAAAGGATCAGTTYTTTATTCAGAGAGMGCTCTGCCCCCCTAGTGCAGAGCAAGTCTTTTTATACACACACACACACACAAGTTCTTATCATAGGCTACTCCCTGCTTAGGCAGACAGTATTTTCCCACTACGCCCATACATAGTTATCTCGTCTCACAGTTGCACCCTGCTTGCATAGCTACAAAAGAATACAATGCCCTAGTTATAATTCTAACCAAGCTCACACATGCATAGAGATTTTATATTCTTATGATTCTAACACATTTCACACAGTTATACAGTTTCGGGTTGGAATATCTTAGAATAATTTATATGTTTAAGGTAGTGACTTTCAGTTACCCATAAAAACTTGTGTTCACTTCAAAAGCTTGTACAATGCTCACAAGGCTTACATTACCCACACGTGTAAAAAATTGCTACTCAACTAGCAACTCACTTCTATGCAACAAGAAGGTTCCACACCCTTAATCAATTATGGCTTATTTAACTTCATTGGGATAGGGGGCATTGGGAAGTTTGGATGAAAAGCGTGCCCAGAGTAAATTGCCTGTTACTCAGGCCCAGAAGCTAGGAAATGCATATAGTTAGTAGATTTGGATAGAAAACATCTAAAATAATGTCTGTGAGTTTAACTTCTTATGGCTGCAAGCCCGATGTCGGTACACTTATGACAACAGCCAGCTCAAGTGCAGGGCGCGAAATTCAAAATATATTTTTTAGAAATATTTAACTTTCACACATTAACAAGTCCAATACAGCAAATGAAAGATAAACATCTTGTGATCCAGCCAACATGTCGATTTGTAAAATGTTTTACAGTGAAAACACCACGTATATTTATGTTAGCTCACCACCAAATACAAAAAAGGACAGACATTTTTCACAGCACAGGTAGCATGCACAAAACCAACCTAACTAACCAAGACCAACCAAACTAACCAAGAAACAACTTCATCAGATGACAGTCTTATAACATGTTATACAATAATCTATGTTTTGTTCGAAAAATTTGCATATTTGAGGTATAAATCAGTTTTCATTGCAGCTACCATCACAGCTACCGTCACAAATAGCACCGAAGCAGCAGAGTAATTACAGACACCAACGTGAAATACCTAAATACTCATCATAAAACATTTCTGAAAAATACATGGTGTACAGCAAATGAAAGACAAGCATCTTGTGAATCCAGCCAATATTTCCGATTTCTTAAGTGTTTTACAGCGAAAAACACAATATAGCATTATATTAGCTTACCACAATAGCCAGAAAACAAGCCATTTACCAGCAGCAAACGTTAGCGATCGTAACACCCAGCAAAATTTATATACTTTTTGACTAACCTTGATAAGCTTCATCAGATGACAGTCCTATAACATCAGGTTATACATACACTTATGTTTTGTTGAAAATGTGCTATTTAGAGCTGATCAGTGGTTATACATTGTGCTAACGTAGCATCTTTTTCCCAGAATGTCCGGATATTTTTATGACACTCAACTTTCTGACAAATAACTATTCATAAACGTTACTAAAAATACATGTTGTATAGGAAATGATAGATACACTAGTTCTTAATGCAATCGCGTGTTGGAATTCTAAAATAACTTCATTACGACATCCAGCTTAGTTATAGCGAGAGAGTGCCCAAAATCTGGGTGCAAACTACTAGTACACATGTTCGACAGATATATGAAATAGCATCATAAAATGGGTCCTACTTTTTGATGTCTTCCATCAGAATGTTGTACAAGGGGTCCTTTGTCGGAACAATCGTTGTTTGGTTTTAGAATGTCCTTCTCTCCAGTCAATTAGCATGGAAAGCTAGCAAAGTGGCGCGAAGCTCTCCTTCGTGAACAACGCAGACAAAGCAACACGCCTAACGTCCCGAAAAAATTTCAATAATCTAATAAAACTATATTGAAAAAACATACTTTACGAGGATATTGTCACATTTATCAAATTAAAATCAAAGCCGGAGATATTAGTCGTCTATAACGACAGCTTTTCAGAAGGCAATACCAGGTCCCTTCTCGCGCGTTCCAGAAAACAGGAAATTGGTGTCACGTCATGCCAAGAGCTTTTATTCGACCTCAGATCATGTTATACACTCCATTTCTTCTCTCATTGCCTGTTGACATCCAGTGGAAGGCGTATGAAGTGCATGTATACTAATAAATATCAAGCACATTTATAGGCAGGCCTAGAACAGAGCATCGATTTCAGATTTTCCACTTCCTGTCAGGAAGTTTGCTGCAAATGAGTTCTGTTTTACTCACAGATATAATTCAAACGGTTTTAGAAACTAGAGAGTGTTTTCTATCCAATAGTAATAATAATATGCATATTGTACGAGCAGGAATTGAGTACGAGGCCGTTTGAAATGGGCATTTTATCCAGGCTACTCAATACTGCCCCTGCAGCCCAAACAGGATAACATAACTCATATGGCAGGCAAAAAACGGAGAAAAATCCAACCAGGAAGTTGGAAATCTGAGGCTTGTGTTTTTTAAGTGAATGCTTATCCAATATCCTGTGTCTGTGGGGTCAGATTGCACTTCCTAATGCTTCCAGTAGAAGTTGTTTCAGGCTTGTATTGTGAAAGGGGATCGATAAAAGAGCTGTTTCAACAAGTGGTCAAGCTGAAAGACATTAGTTTAGTCTCGCGCGTGGCGTGAGCGTGATGCTCGTTCTCTTCGGAATTGTCCGGTTGGAATATTATTGAAGATTTATGATAAAAACATCCTAAAGATTGATTTTATATATCGTTTGACATGTTTCTACGATTTTTAATGGAACTTTTTTGACTTTCATCTGGACTTTGTGCCCGCGCTTTGTGCATTTGGATTACTGGACTAAACGCGCGACAAAAAGGAGGTATTTGGAAATAAAGATGAACTTTATCGAACAAAACAAACATTTATTGTCTAACATGGAGACTGGGAGTGCCATCAGATGAAGATCATCAAAGGTAAGGTGATTATTTTTAACGCTATTTCTGACTTTTGTGACCTCTCCTGTGGTTGTAAAATGGCTGTATGGTTTTCTGTGGCTAGGCGCTGACTAACATAATCGCATGGTGTGCTTTCGCCGTAAAGCCTTTTTGAAATCGGACACAGCGGCTGGATTAACAGACTTTTATTTTAATCCTTTGTTTACACTTGTATCTTTCATTAATGTTTATGATGAGTATTTTTGTAATTTGATGTGGCTCTCTGCAAATTCACCGGATGTTTGTTTGAGACAATGCATTTTTGAACATACGCGGACACTGTGGCTGGATTAACAAGAAGTGTATCTATAAAATGGTGTATAATACTTGTATGTTTGAGGAATTATAATTATGAGATTTCTGTTGCTTGAATTTGGCGCACTGCCATTTCACTGGACGCTCACGTCCCGAACGATCCCAGAGAGGTTAAGAAAAAGGACTCAAACCTTTAATAGAGAAATCAAACCCCTATAATAGAGATTTAACAAACTGTAACAGAGGACTCAAACCCCTAACAGAGCAAAGACTCGAACTTATACATCACAGATCACTCATTGCATGCACTAATTATAACCTTATTTGGTTCTTTTAAATGACATATGGTTAGACTCACCCGCAATTATG
>NC_036844.1:8396510-8423254 GCF_002910315.2 Salvelinus sp. IW2-2015 | reverse complement strand
AATGCCGCGTCAAAGCGGGTGAATGGATGTTTAGCTTGGTCGCCGGGAGACAAGACGTCGGTGGCCGCGCGACGCGGCTGGTTTTCCCTTTGTTCCGTGATTGTCTTGTAACCTAAGCACATACGTCTGTTGTTGTCATTTGAATGCTAATCCACTCATTGGATTCAATGTTACTGAACGATTTTTACGTTTGTTTGGCCTTACACGAGGGAATAATTTGTTACGTTTAACCCATGCTCCATGTCAAACCTGCCATTTGGTTAAATGCGGTGGTTCGCACTTTTCAGTTTTGCGTGAAATGCTGCATCTATCCACGGTTTTGGTTTGGATAGGTTTTAAATAGTCACAGTGGAACACATCCCTATACACTTTCTGATGAACTCAGTCCCCTATCCGTGTATAACGTCAGTGTTATTCTCTGAAGGCAACCCAGAACAATATCCCAGTCCGTGTGATGCAAAAACATATTGGAACATGCATTCGATTGTCAGACCAGCGGTTGAAATAGACCTTAGCGCGGGTACTTCCTGGTTTTGAGTTTCTGTCCATTAAGTAAAGGTACGCAGGAGAAAAAATGGAGGGAGAATGGGGAGTGCCGTAGCTATCCCGGAAGGGGGTAATAATAAGTTTGAATGTTTTTTGTAGCGTGACGTTACTACAGAAAGCCACATAGGGTGTTGATAGAACTTTCGGTAACACCTAACTTTAAGTCTTTTGCAGATATAATACGCTTTTTTTAAAATCCCGCAACACAAAATGCGGCCTCAGACTATGTGGGTTTCCAGATTGCACAAGTCCAGTGTAGTTCCTTAAGGCCGTCGTGGTATCGCTTGAGGGGAATATACACATGGCTGCTTAACTTATAAATTCAAGAGGAATATGTCTTGTGGAGGTATACGGTCTGCAGTTTTATTGCGTGACATTCACTAGGTGTTTAGGGAACAAAGGACAGGAATAGTCTATGTCAAGATACACACCATGAGTATATCACTATCAATCACGGCCTTATCTTTCTTACTAGGAGAGAATCTATATTCAATGTCCTGCACTGATATACTCAGAACCTTTGCATGAGCTGTAAAAGATTGGGGACAGATTCACTCCGGAGAAAGCCATTGAATTGTTGGTGAAACGAATACTGTTACATGTTCCCAGATGTCTCTATCTAGAAGGAGAATTCCGCCCTGAGCTCATCTACTTTATTGTCCAAAGACGACAATTAGCGGTAATACTGAAAGCCATCGGAATGGTCGTGCAGACCCTCGGATAGAAGTCCCACTCCGATACTTCTTCTCCGCCGCTGTTGCTCTTGGAGGGTCAGGGTCATGGATGATATAGTTCAACTTGCTCTAGTGGGGAGTACAAACAAAGGACTCAAATTCGGGAAAGTCAGTATTTCTTGTGCATAATGCTGCGTGACTGTTTACAGTCCTCTTCTGGATTTCCATATAATAGTCCCGGTATAACCCGTTTTGAGTTTGGCATAGTTTTCAAATACACTTAGGTTGGAAGTCATTAAAACTCGTTTTTCACCACTCACAAATTTCTTGTTAACAAACTATAGTTTTTTGGCAAGTCGGTTGGAATCTACTTTGTCATGACAAGTCCATTTTTTACAACATTGTTTTAACAAAAGTTCACAACCATAATACACTGTAAGTCACAATTCCCAGTGGGTCAAGAAGTTTACATACACTAAGTTGACTGTGCTTTAAACAGCTGGAAATTCCAGGAAATTTATGTGATGGCTTAGAAGCTCTACTTCACTTAGTGCCTCCTTGCTTGAACACATGGGAAAATCAACAGAAATCAGCAAGACCTTCAGAAAAAAAATTGTGGTCCTCTCACAAACTCTGGTTTTTCATCCTTGGAGCATTTCCAAATGCCTGAATGTACCACATTCATCTGTAAAAACAAAGTACGCAAGTATACAACCATGAGACCATGCAGCCGTCATACCGCTCAGGAAGGAGACGCGTTCTGTCTCCTAGAGATGAAACGTACTTTGGTGCGAAAATGCAAACATCCCAGACAAAGCAAAGGACCTTGTGAAGATGCTTGGCGTAAACATGAACAAAGTATGCTATTCCACAGTAAAACAGGTCTAATCGACATAACCTGAAAAGGCCGCTCAGCAATGAAGAAGCCACTGCTCCAAAACCGCCATAAAAAAGCCAGACTGTGCGTTTGCCACTGACAATGGGGAGAAGATCGTACTTTTTGCCGCTAAACTGTTTTGGAGATGTATGTGTGATTACTGTCAGGGATGTTTTGTCTTTATTCCTTTTACAGCCTGTGTTCTGCTTGGTCTAAGACGTTGTTCGTCACTCCTGTCAGAATCTATTGACTCAAAGCCAGGCAGTGCGGACCAGATATTGAAACCCGATGATCCTTGCGCAAGATTGAGGGAACAAAGGGTCCACAGGTGGGGGCCAAATCTGTTTTTTACCCATGTCTCCTGCAATAGTAGAATTTCTCCTTTAAGGTTTTTATCTGTTCACAAGAGCCATCAAACTCTCTATCTCTCTTTATTATCTCTTGCATACTTCTCTTTGTTATTTATGTACTAGATTATTGATTCTACATCGGAAGCTATTTCTGCTATTCGATACAGTGCTGTTCCGCCTTCTACAGAGTGGTTTTCTCAATTAAAATGACATTTACATTAACTTCAAAAGCTGTATAATATATATCTATATGTTTATATATTTATGTATAACCCCTTGAGGACTTTATCCTCTCATTTTGTAGAACACAATTGTTTTTGTAGGGCCTGGTTACTATGACGATAATTTCTATCTCAATGTTCTAACTGAACTGTTTTATAACTCTATCTGTATCCTGGAGGTTGTAAAGCTCCAGTTGTAAGAAACAGACAGATTCCCAGCATCAAAGGATCAGTTTTATTCAGAGAGGCTCTGCCCCCCAGTGCAGAGCAAGTCTTTTTATACACCACACACACACAAGTTCTTATCATAGGCTACTCCCTGCTTAGGCAGACAGTATTTTCCACTACGCCCATACATAGTTATCTCGTCTCACAGTTGCACCCTGCTTGCATAGCTACAAAGAATACAATGCCCTAGTTTTAATTCTAACCAAGCTACACACATCATCAGATTATATCTTTATGATTCTAACACATTTCACACAGTTATACAGTTTCGGGTTGGATATCTTAGAATAATTTATATGTTTAAGGTAGTGACTTTCAGTTACCCATAAAAACTTGTGTTCACTTCAAAAGCTTGTACAATGCTCACAAGGCTTACATTACCCACACGTGTAAAATTGCTATCAACTAGCAACTCACTTCTATGCAACAAGAAGGTTCCACACCCTTAATCAATTATGGCTTATTTAACTTCATTGGATAGGGGGCAGCATTGGGAAGTTTGGTTGAAAAGCGTGCCCAGAGTAAATTGCCTGTTACTCAGGCCAGAAGCTAGGAAATGCATATAGTTAGTAGATTTGGATAGAAACACTCTAAAATAATGTCTGTGGAGTAAACATAACTCATATGGCGAGGCAAAAAACTGAGAAAAATCCAACCAGGAAGTTGGAAATCTGAGGCTTGTAGTTTTTTAAGTGAATGCTTATCCAATATCCTGTGTCTGTGGGGTCAGATTGCACTTCCTAATGCTTSCAGTAGAAGTTGTTTCAGGCTTGTATTGTGAAAGGGGATCGAATAAGAGCTGTTTCAACAAGTGGTCAAGCTGAAAGACATTAGTTTAGTCTCGCGCGTGGCCGTGAGCGTGATGCTCGTTCTCTTCGGAATTGTCCGGTTGGAATATTATTGAAGATTTATGATAAAAACATCCTAAAGATTGATTTTATATATCGTTTGACATGTTTCTACGAATTTTAATGGAACTTTTTTGACTTTTCATCTGGACTTTGTGCMCGCGCTTTGTGCATTTGGATTACTGGACTAAACGCGCGGACAAAAAGGAGGTATTTGGAAATAAAGATGAACTTTATCGAACAAAACAAACATTTATTGTCTAACATGGAGACCTGGGAGTGCCATCAGATGAAGATCATCAAAGGTAAGTGATTATTTTTAACGCTATTTCTGACTTTTGTGACACCTCTCCTTGGTTGGAAAATGGCTGTATGGTTTTCTGTGGCTAGGCGCTGACCTAACATAATCGCATGGTGTGCTTTCGCCGTAAAGCCTTTTTGAAATCGGACACAGCGGCTGGATTAACAAGACGTTTATCTTTAATCCTTTGTTTAACACTTGTATCTTTCATTAATGTTTATGATGAGTATTTCTGTAATTTGATGTGGCTCTCTGCAATTTCACCGGATGTTTGTTTGAGTCAATGCATTTTTGAACATAACGCGGACACTGTGGCTGGATTAACAAGAAGTGTATCTATAAAATGGTGTATAATACTTGTATGTTTGAGGAATTATAATTATGAGATTTCTGTTGCTTGAATTTGGCGCACTGCCATTTCACTGGCTGTTGGCGAAGTGGGACGCTCACGTCCCGAACGATCCCAGAGAGGTTAAGTGATAGAGCTTTAACAAAAAGGACTCAAACCTTTAATAGAGAACTCAAACCCCTATAATAGAGATTTAACAAACCTGTAACAGAGGACTCAAACCCCTAACAGAGCAAAGAACTCGAACCTTATACATCACAGATCACTCATTGCATGCACTAATTATAACCTTATTTGGTTCTTTTAAATGACATAGGTCTAGACTCACCCAGCAATTATGTCGTCAGTTAGGAGATTAAGAGTTGACTCCCAAAGTGGGTTGCGCGCAGCCCTCTCTCTTTCTCCTGGATCAACACACAGTTGATGAGTTTGTTCTTGTTGTTGTTCAAGACCAATTCATCCCGGGTCACGGCGCCAAGTGTTAGCAGTTGATGTTATCGTTTCTTCCCGCTTGAATCCCGGTAACAGGATGATTTGACAAACATCCAGTGAAATTGCAGCGCGCCAAATTCAAAAACAGATATACTCATGAAATAAAATTCCCAAAACATACATGTGTAATACATCAAAATAATGCTTAACTTCTTGTTATTCCAGCCGCAGTGTCAGATTTCAAAAAAGGCTTTACGGCGACAGCAGACCATGCGATTATCTGCAGCCCTGCATACCAACACGTGAAAATCATATTTCAACCAGGGCAAGTGCCACCACAAAAGTCAGAAATAACGATATAATTCATGCCTTACCTTTGAAGATCTTCTTCTGTGGCACTCCAAAATGTCCAGAAACATCACAAATGGTCATTTTTTTCGATAAATCCTTCTTTATTTCCCCAAAATGTCAATTTATTTGCGCCGTTTGATTCAGAAAATATACTGGTTTCAACTCGCCCAACATGACTACAAAGTATCTGATAAGTTACCTTAAACTTGGTCCAAACATTTCAACAACACTGTCACGTTCCTGACCTTATTTCCTTTGTTTAGTCTTTGTTTAGTTGTCAGGACGGTGAGCTGGGTGGCATTCTATGTTTTGTGTTTCTATGTTGGGTTTGTTGTTTGGCCTAATATGGTTCTCAATCAGAGGCAGGTGTTTGTCATTGTCTCTGATTGGGAACCATATTAAGGTAGCCTGTTTTCACTGTTTGTTTGTGTGGTGATTTTCCTGTTCCTGTTCCAATGTTTTAGTGTTCACGTTACGGGACTGTATCGTCTTCGTTCCTTTTTTTCAGGTTTGTGTTGTTTTGTTCGGTGTTTAAGTATTTCCCATTAAATATGGATGATATTTCACGCTGCATCTTGGTCCTCCTCTCTTTCACCCGAAGACAGTCGTTACAGAATCACCCACCACAAAAGGACCAAGCAGCGTGGTAAACAGGCATGCGGCAGCAAGAGCAGCGCAAGAGGGAGGAATGGACATGGGAAGATGTTTTGGAAGGCAAGGGGCTGCTACACATTGGGAGAGATCCTGCTGGAAGGGATCGCCTCCTATGGGAACAGGTGACACGACAGGTGGGATTAACAACAAGCTAAGCTGTGTTTTGCTATATTGCACTTGTGATTTCATGAATATAAATATTTTTAGCAATTTTTTTTTTAATTTGGCGCTCTGCAATTCAGCGGTTGTTTACAAAATGATCCCGCTAAAGGGATCCATGCATCAAGAAGTTGTAACAGGTGTGCCTTCTTAAAATTTTATTTGTGGAATTTCTTTCCTTCTTAATGCGTTTTGATACAATTGGTTGTGTTGTGACTAGGGGGGTAACCGAAAATAGCCTATTTGGTAAAAAGACCAAGTCCATATATGGCAAGAGGAGCTCAAATAAGCAAAGAAATATGACAGTCCCAAAGACATGAATGTCAGTAAATACGGAACATTTCTTGAACTTTGAACGTTTCGTCAAGTGCCAGTCGCAAATACCATCAAGCGCTATGATGAAACTACAGTGGGGCAAAAAAGTATTCAGTCAGCCACCAATTGTGCAAGTTCTCCCACTTAAAAAGATGAGAGAGGCCTGTAATTTTCATCATAGGTACACTTCAACCATGACAGACAAAATGAGAAAACAAATCCGAGAAATCACATTGTAGGATTTTAATGAATTTATTTTGCAAATTATGGTGGAAAATAAGTATTTGTCACCTACAAACAAGCAAGATTTCTGGCTCTCACAGACCTGTAACAACTTCTTTAAGAGGCTCCTCTGTCCTCCACTCGTTACCTGTATTAATGCACTGTTTGAACTTGTTATCAGTATTAAAAGACACCTGTCACAACCTCAAACAGTCACACTCCAAATCTCCACTATGGCCAAGACCAAGAGAGCTGTCAAAGGACACCATGAAACAAATTGTAAAGACCTGCACCAGGCTGGAAGACCTGAATCTTGCGCAATAGGTAAGCAGCTTGGTTTGAAGAAATCAACTGTGGGAGCAATTATTAGGAAATGGAAGACCATAAAACCACTGATAATTCCCTCGATCTGGGGCTCCACGCAAGATTCCACCCGTGGGATCAAACATGATCACAAGACGTGAAGCAAAAAGTCCCAGAATGACACGGGGGATCCTAGTGAATGACCTGCAGAGAGCATAGTGGACCAAAGTAACAAAGCTACCATCAGTAACAACACTACGCCGCACGGGACTCAAATCTCAGTCCAGACGTCTCCCCCGTGGCTTAGTCCAAGTACACATGTCCAGGGCCCGTCTGTCAAAGTTTGCTAGCAGAGTGCATTTGGAATGATCCACAGAAGAAGATTGGGAGAATGTCATATGGTCAGATGAAACCAAAATATAACTTTTTGGTAATAAGACTCAACTCGTCGTGTTTGGAGGACCAAAGAATGCTGAGTTGCATCAAAGAACACCATACCTACTGTGAAGCATGGGGGGTGGAAACATCATGCTTTGGGGCTGTTTTTGTTCTGCAAACGGACCCAGGACGACTGATCCGTGTAAAGGACAGAATGAATGGGCCATGTTGTTGGAAATTTTTTGTGAAACTCCTTCCATCAGCAACGGCATTGAAGATGAGAACGTGGCTGGGTCTTTCAGCATGACAATGATCCAAACACACCCGCCCGGGCAACGAAGGAGTGTGCTTCGTAAGAAGCATTTCAAGGTCCTGGAGTGGCCTAGCCAGTCTCCAGATCTCAACCCCATAGAAAATCTTTGGAGGGAGTTTAAAGTCCGTGTTGCCAGCAACAAGCCCCAAAACATCACTGCTCTAGAGGAGATCTGCGAGCTGGAGGAATGGGCCAAAATACCAGCAACAGTGTGTGAAAACCTTTTGAAGACTTACAGAAAACGTTTGACCTGTCATTGCCAACAAAGGGTATATAACAAAGTATTGAGATAAACTTTTGTTATTGACCAAATACTTATTTTCCACCATAATTGCAAATAATTCATTAAAAATCCTACAATGTTATTTTCTGGATTTTTTTTCTTCTAATTTTGTCTGTTATAGTTGAAGTGTACCTATGATGAAAATTACAGGCTCTCTCATCTTTTTAAGTGGGAGAACTTGCACAATTGGTGGCTGACTAAATACTTTTCCCCACTGTAGCTCTCATGACACCGCCACAGGAAGGAAGACCCAGAGTTACCTCTGCTGCAGAGGATAAATTCATTAGAGTTACCAGCCTAAGAAATTGCAGCCTAAATAAATGCTTCACAGAGTTCAAGTAACAGATAAATCTCAACATCAACTGCTGGAGGAGACTGTGTGAATCAGGCCTTCATGGTCGATTCAAACCTTCATTAAATTTTATAAACCAACAGAAGAGACGAAAAGATAAATTATTTTGTATGTTTTTGTCTTTTTTTGTTGGTACATTTTTTCGGAGGGATGGTTCCCTTGAAATACATGAATGCGCACCTCTGCCATGAAGTAATTTCAACCAGTTTTTCCAACTATGTACAATAGTCATCTAACTTTGTCTAATTCTAGGATGTGAAGGTACTGTTTAAATTCATTGAGASGTATGATCAGAGATATCAGGCTTTGAGGCTGTTATAACAGACATGAATAGACAGGTGTGTCCCGAATGGCACCCTATTCCCATTAAGTGCACTACATTTGACCAGGGTCCATAGTGCSCTATATAGGGAATAGCGTGCATTTTGGGACGCATRCCCAGATGTGAATTTGATGACTGACTGTCTTTTCCATGAATATTTCATTGATGAGAGACTATAAAWAAAGTACTCACACACAAGCTGTGGATTTGCTCAATCATTCTCTCACTCCCACATTTAGATATGCATGCTTCATCATATATGAAAAACACTTAATATCGTAGCACAAGAGACAAAAATACACGCACGCAAACAAACGCACTGGCTGATTGTCAGATTCACAGTTGTGGTTGGTATTTCTGGGATGTACCTTTCAAGACATTCGTTGATAAATGTCCACTGATGTTGTGTGGATAGATTTCCACACCACGGGACACCAACCTCACACTGTGACATGTGCCTAATGGCTTCACACACACACACACACATGCTGTGGATATAGCTCATTTCGGGAAGCGRGAGCCTGATGCCCTGCTGCACATGTCTCCCTTTGGCTTACTTTTGTTTTTATTTTTGTGCCTCTTTAATTTTGTTTTCCCCGGCCCGCTCAATTGAAAGCAMTCTGCTTGAATTTACTGCGGCTGCAATGGTATTTTTACCAGCCGGAAAGGTGATCTCAGACTGAGGTCAGCCATCACTTCTCTACTGTTACAGTAAGTCTATCAGAGTAAAAAATGCGTACATGTACGCACAGAATATTGGACCAGTGGCATACTTTTAGAAATCTCAACGCGGCCCAAGCAATTTCTCCAATCGTCCACCCATTCAAAATGAGTAGAAGACACGTACGYGAGCCACATATGTTGGGAGATTTGTAGAGATGCGCTGGTCGGGCAGTGCGTCCCTCGTGGATGATGGTTCCAGAGCCTCATTGATAGGTTACACGTTCAAATCTCCGAGCTGACAAGTTCAAATCTATGGGGCCAAGGGCGGTGAGGAACAGGGAGTGGTTGAAGGAGGCCAGGTGTAGCTTGCCGCAGAGTCTTTTTCTGTGCTCACACAGTGTAGGCAGTGACGAATGCGGAAACGTGAAGAACCATGGTGGGCCACCAGAAACGTTGTGGGATAAAAGCCAGGTTCCAACAGGAGCCAGGATGACAGGTCAGTCTAGAGGAATGTGCCCATTCCAGGACCRGGACAAACATCYGGTTAGTTGCGCCTTACAGACCAGGCTCTCTCTACCCCAGATGAGTACAGCCGCAACACAGGAGGTAGGGAGGATGGTCTCGGGGTCAGACGGTGTAGCAATGGGGCTATACAGGTGTCAGAGCGCATCCGGCWTCACATTCTTGGACCCARGGCGTTAGGAGATAGTRAAAYTKAAACGTGTGACAGCTGATTCGTGGTTCGGCCTATCAGCCAGCCCTCAGTCTCTGTAACGATGGTCAGATCCATCACGCTGGTCTAATCAGTCCTGGAGAGGGAACCAATGAATATGAAGGTGATCATTGTGACTCTCAAGAGGTGCTTGGTGACTGTAATGACTAAACTGTTGCCGTTTCAGTACTCCATATTATTTGGTACTTCATAACGCAACTTGTGCCCAGAGTTTTTCAACATTCTAGTCTGGGAAAACTCCTGGCTCTGCTCCTCCATGGTTGCTATAACCTCAGGGAGTGTGTGTGCTGCTGACTTACACTGAAACAGGCTACATTATGTATGTGCTGCAAGACACCAGAGCTTTTGTMGAAAGCATTCCTCCTGTCGCCCGTCAACCCGGGAGATACCAGGAAGTTTCGTCATAGGGGTGAAGGGAAAGTGGTAGACTTGTGACTACAAGGGCCTGGGGAGTTCAGGTTGCGGTCAGGCATGTGTGAATGCTGGAGGTATGGTAATGAGCGGTAWGGAAATGAGAAAGTAAGTCAGCCTGTGTTAGAAAGTTTGTCTGAAGCCAGAGATGAACAATAAAAACATCCACTGTCATGGGAGCACTGCCAAGGCCTGGGCTGGGAGACCAGAGGGGAGAGATGAGGGAAGGAGAGGAAGTGTGAAAGTGGGAGGTAGAGAGGGGGGATAGAGGAAAGAGGGAGGATAGAGGAAAGGTAGACAGACAGCAACAGTCCGTATTTGTCAACACGATTTCAGTAGCTATAGCTTTTTCTCCTATTTCCTTTTTTCCAATACATTGCCATCTTGTGTCTGTGGCTCTGTGCTGTAACCCCAACGGATGTCTGTTCTTAATGTGCTCTGACGGAAGCCAATTCCATCACAGTCAATGGAGATGGCACAAAAGTATTCTGGACACTGACCTGCAATTCAGCAGAAAGTTGRCAATGGTTTTATTTTCCCTGAAGCTTATGTAACCTTTCCTTGGTTGCACGGGTTGGCAACTAATCCATTTACGCAGCATAAGAGTGTGTGTGTGTTTGTGCGCGTCTGTGTGGTGTAAAGCGTCTGTGTGTGCGTGAGAGATTGTGTGAGCAACTAAACAAAACGCTGATGCTGTACTGTAGGGTCACAGCCAGACAGGACTCACAGCTTATCACTTTAGCATGGTACTGTGTGTGTGAGAGAGAGTGTGTGGGGAAGGGGGGGAGTTGCAGTAAAAATACATTAAATATATACAACATCTTGAAGGTATTATTTATATAAAATGACAGTATGCTGCCGTATTCTGATTTCAATGAGTGTAAAACATATTGTATAATTTGGTACTGTGACAGCACTTGAGACGTTCAATGGGATTTTAACTAATAACCTCTGTCGCTTGCAATCTGAAATGTCCTGCTACAGTGCAGCTACACCACCAGATTTGTGAGTGTGAARGAGATACGGCCACAGACTTATTGGCAAGAATGCATTTCTGCACTTTGCTAAAAGCTGCCCAGAAGGAAGTAAATCATTGTCAAATGATGACCACCAAAGTAAAACTAGAAGTGCTCAAAGACACTTGGTGTAGATTATATATGAATTCTTTGAGGAATTGAACGTGCATCCTCAAGTGCGTCGATGTTTCTGCAGTGCCATCAGTTTCATAGTTATTCATACTATATAAAAACAAATAARGGTATGGTTAGRGTACAGTGCTGGTACCGGGGGTCCAAAAAGATCAATGGCTCACTTCAGAGGTACATATATGAACTCACAAGGTACAGTTCGGTATAATAGGTATAATGGGCCATTTTTTGCAATCMTCACTGCTCATTGTTAAGTGTAGGCAATGTACTGGCGGGAAAATGTGCACATTTGAGGGTGTGGTCAACTATTTGTGTATATATGGCGATGCAAGTACAGCACTTCCTTAGACACTGTCTTTGTCATTAATGCGCTGCACTGTGAACAGGTYATTGTGCATTTTCCAGTAATTTAATGGCAACTTGTTACCAGAAGTTGCTGTGGATTTGTAATTTCTTAACTGGAATCTACTTGTGAGTAAGTTATTGTAAAAGTCAAAATAATTGACTGGCAAAATGTTGCCACGAACCTGCAGGACACTTTCTGCCACTAGCAATCTTTCCTGTAAAATACTTTGCCTTCACTGACTCTTCTGTTGACAACATGCACATCATTTGCTGATTGGCAGCATACTGTAACAGCAGCAGCCTATCAGRAGATTGCAGGTGTGGCTTATTCTAGGCGTGGCTTTCAGCTAGATCTTTTTGGTATTCCATAAGAGGGAATGTCATTTTAGTTAATATGTTCTGTTCATAAAATCAGTATCCTTATATTTAAATCCTGCAACCTTGTTGAAAGTTGGTAAATTAATGTCATACCATAGAACAATAGGTCTTAATAATAACTAGACATTGTAATGTAGTAATCCTAGCAGGTTCAGTGAGTGTGATGGATTAGTGCAACAATAACCCACTGTGAATAAGCTGACAGAAAGTTAATACAAGTAAACATTAACATCCAGTGGACTGGCTGCATTAAACTACTGCAAAATGGTACAGTAAGCTTTGACTGTCACAAGTTCTTACAGAGATTGCAGAACTGACAGTGTTGAAAGAGGCACTAACCGTCTCCCTTTAATGATAAAACTGGTACACACATTTCTTACTGATGGTTGGCAACAGAATTTTTAGACCATGCCACAAATGTGCTAATGAACCCCACCAGCACATTTCCCCACTACATTCCAAAGTGCAGTAATAACATACCTAGTGCTGCATTCGTAACACAAGTGGGAAGTGGGATTTTTTACCACATGCGACTGGGAAAAGTTCACTTGAACGGTCCTCCAACTCGTAATTACTTTTGGGAAATGCGTCTATCATCCCTGAGATCCAACTTCTCACATGCTGACCTCTGATGTCACCTATAGGAAATTACCTCAATACCAGCATTTTAGGCAGTTAAATGTAAGAAAACATTATTTGTAAAAATGTATCTATTGATATGTTTTTTTTAAACTCTATAATTTGTTTAGAAGCGTAATAGCTGTATTTTTAGTTTATGGTTGACGCAGCTTGTTGGTTATTAGCCAATTGGTGTTTCCCAACGATTTCCCACATAGCGGTTGTTTTGGTGGTGTTGGAGGTGAAACTGCGTTAGAGCTGTCAAACCCACAACGGTCTCCCGGCAKTATACCTGAAGCTGAAATTGCCATTGGCTTCACGGAGCTGCATTAAGACAAATCCCATGTTGACTTGTTTACAAGTTGGAACACTGAAATGTGATATATAATCTATACCTCTAAGGCTTAAACTTTCTTGTTCTAAACTTCTAACACGGGTAGGACGGATGTGGCTTAGTGAGAATGATCACATGAGCAGCCGCTCACCGATTGGACAGCTCTAACGCAGTTACACCTCAGACACCACAAAAACCCCATCTATTCGGGCGTCAGCTATCACGTGTTTACACTTGATCTGATTGAATCTAGGTCTTAATGTCAAGGGTCCCTGAGCACTGCTACTTTTTAGTTGGTGTTGCCAGACAATYGCACAATATTTCATCAAAGAAAGAGCAAAAACATTCTGCCAATAAATCTTAGCAAAAATAAATACGATTTTGCTACCGTGGAAAAGAAAATACCTGTCTATTTGTGGAAAAATCGCATTGATTAATGCTTGAGTCATATCCCACTTTACCTATTTGCGTATGGCCTTGCCTACACCTTTTATTTTAATTATATGAGCAAAAAATATTATATTTTCTATAGAACGGCAACTCAGACAAAGTTGAACGGGCCTACAGCCCAGAGTAAATCATGAATATGAATTCGGAGAGCAGAAACATTTAAATACTAACCATGTTTGGGATAGGGGGCAGCATTTTCACTTTCGGATGAAAAGCGTGCCCAGAGTAAACTGCCTGCTACTCAGGCCCATAAGCTAATATAGGATAGAAAACACTCTGAAGTTTCTAAAACTGTTTGAATGATGTCTGTGGGTATAACAGAACTCATATGGCAGGCAAAAACCTGAGAAAAATCCAACCAGGGATGGGGAAATCTGAGGTTGTAGTTTTTCAACTCATTGCCTTTCCAATATACAGTGTAAATGGGGTCATATTGCACTTCCTAAGGCTTCCACTAGATGTCAACAGTCTTTAGAACCTTGTTTCAGGCTTCTACTGTGAAGGGGGAGCTGTTTGACAAAGAGCTGTTTGACAAAGGGATCTGGCAGAAKGCYATGAGCTAAATTATGCTCTCCGTGAGAGCGAGCTGCGTTCCTTTTCATTTCTAAAGACAAAGGAATTGTCCGGTTGAAACATTATTGAAGATTTATGAGAAAAACATCCTAAAGATTAATTCTATACATYGTTTGACATGTTTCTACGAACTGTAATATAACTTTTTGGACTTTTCATCTGGACTTGCCCGCGCCATTAATGAAGCTTATGAGTAGAGTAGAATATAATAACTTTATTGTGCCAAAGTCCTATATACACATGTACTGTAGTTATTACCACGCATGAGATTCCCACCTTGTAGCATGTACATTGAATATATTCACTGATCATGTACTCTTCCTTGGCAAATAAAGGTGTGGTTCAGGTATGAATCTGAGACATTCTTAATTCAGTCATATCAAACTCCATTATTTGAATGAYGCTGTGTCTGAATGTATGTAATTACAATTATACCCTTCAACGGTTTTTAAAACTCCTGCTCCTGGGACATCAATGATTACACATTGTAACTATGCAATAGACTAGAAACATGATTGATTTGTAATTCATATATACAGAAAAAGACTATGCATATCTAACTCCATCTGCATTAATCTGAGGACACGGGATAGTATTTCAATGANTAGAATATAATAACTTTATTGTGCCAAAGTCCTATATACACATGTACTGTAGTTATTACCACGCATGAGATTCCCACCTTGTAGCATGTACATTGAATATATTCACTGATCATGTACTCTTCCTTGGCAAATAAAGGTGTGGTTCAGGTATGAATCTGAGACATTCTTAATTCAGTCATATCAAACTCCATTATTTGAATGAYGCTGTGTCTGAATGTATGTAATTACAATTATACCCTTCAACGGTTTTTAAAACTCCTGCTCCTGGGACATCAATGATTACACATTGTAACTATGCAATAGACTAGAAACATGATTGATTTGTAATTCATATATACAGAAAAAGACTATGCATATCTAACTCCATCTGCATTAATCTGAGGACACGGGATAGTATTTCAATGAGATACTTAATTTCAACCAGTGGAGAATGTGAAACGCTTTATTGAAAGAAGTTCATTATCCAGGTGTTATAAATACATAAATRCATTATAATTATGATAATTGCAATATTATAAATACAAGTTCAATCTGTACTTCAATGCACATATGTTGTGCATTATAAAACGAGGAAGAAAGACGAGGTGGGGAGAGAGGTGTAGAAGACAGAAAGCGAAAGAGGTAAGAACAGCGGCAGACAGCATATGATTCAYGAATTACAGTGCTACCCTAATATTCTCTCAGTTCATCACAATTGCGGTGTCTCCTAACCAGCCTTGGGCCCCCAGTTGGCCCGAAGGTTATCTTAAGAGCGGGTGAGGTGGCGATGACGGGACTGGCTTCCTCTCTCACATCAAAACATACCTTCAGACCTGTGACAAATGGACAGAGAGAGAGCATGATTAAGCCTTGTTTTTTTAATTCTAACACGGTCACTCATCTTAAATCAGGAGGTGAAATGCAAAACTGACCTTGGATCATTAACTCTGGGACTACTACATCTCTGTCTGTATTTCAATGTAAAGCATCTCTTTAATAATACTTCCTGTTGACCCAACCAAGTGACATCTCACCTATGATCATGCTGTGCCCTCTGTGTCAGCCAGTTCAGATGCAGGAGGGGTTCACCAAAACAGCTGATATAACCTAGAGGATTTAGGGAGGAGGGGGAAAGGGACAAAGTGAAGAAGAGAGACTTATTGTGTGTGTGGTCTCATCTGGTGTCCACACTAAGTGGCTACAGAGTACTTTATACTGAAAAACAGACACATGAGGACAAACAATAGAAGATAATGTTAATAGAATATACTGTATGTGACGCAGACACCTATTGGAGTGTACCTGAAACATTTAAATATAGAGGGTTATGCGTCTCACCACTTGGTTATTGAAAGGCTAACCCCCAGGGAAATCATGACTTGGCAGTAACAGATAGTCCAGTGAAAATGGCTGTGTTTTTGTGGTGTAAATCTTAAAATTAACAGCTGACATCTTAATTTTTTTTTAAATTAATGCATGTGAGACAGGTTCCATGTACAATAAGACAGGCAGAGATGGAGAAAAAGAACACACTGCAAAATAGTAAAGCGTCCAAGTTGATTTTATTAACCTGTCTAGGACAGGAGTTCCGCTAAAAATTTTTTTAAATATTTAACTTTCACACATTAACAAGTCCAATACAGCATTTGAAAGATAAACATCTTGTGAATCCAGCCAACATGTCCAATTTTTAAAATGTTTTACAGAGAAAACACCACATATATTTATGTTAGCTCACCACCAAATACAAAAGACAGACAGACATTTTCACAGCAACGGTAGCATGCAGGTAGCATGCACAAGCCACCTAACTAACCTAGAACCAACCTAAATAACCTAGAAAAAACTCCCTCAGATGACAGTCCTATAACATGTTACACAATAAATCTATGTTTGTTCGAAAATGTGCATATTTTAGCTATAAATCAGTTTTACATTACTGCTTACCATCATAGCTACAGTCAGAAATCGCACGGTAGTAGCCAGAGTAAATACAGACACCACGTCAACTACCTAATTACACATCATAAAACATTTCAGAAAAATATATGGTGGATAGCAAATGAAAGACAAAGATCTTGTGAATACAGCCAATATTTCCGATTTTTAAAATGTTTTACAGCGAAAACACCACATATATTTATGTTAGCTCACCACCAAATACAAAAGACAGACAGACATTTTCACAGCAACGGTAGCATGCAGGTAGCATGCACAAGCAACCTAACTAACTTAGAACCAACCTAAATAACCTAGAAAAAAACTCCCTCAGATGACAGTCCTATAACATGTTACACAATAAATCTATGTTTTGTTCGAAAAATGTGCATATTTGAGCTATAAATCAGTTTTACATACTGCTACCATCATAGCTACCATCATAGCTACAGTCAGAAATCGCACGGGAGTAGCCAGAGTAAATACAGACACCAACGTCAACTACCTAATTACTCATCATACAAACATTTCAGACAAATATATGGTGGATAGCTAATGAAAGACAAAGATCTTGTGAATACAGCCAATATTTCCGATTTTTGAAGTGTTTTACAGCGAAAACACAATATATCGTTATATTAGCTTACTACAATAGCTAACACACAGCAGCATTGATTCTAGTCAAACGGTAGCGATAGCACAGTTCGACAGATATATAAATAGTATCCCAAATTGGGTCCTTATCTTTGTTGATCTTCCATCAGAATGTTCTCCAAGGGGTCCTTTGTTCAGAACCGTCTTTATTGGATCCAGAACGAACATTTCCCTCTTGAATTAGCAAGCACACTGCCGTCGGTGCTAACTCTCCTTCTTGAACAAATTCTTGCGACGCATCACGTCTAAAGTCCAGAATAAATTTCAAAATATAATTAAACTATATTGAAAAAAACATACTTTAGGATGATATTGTGACATGTATCAAATAAAACGAAGCCGGAGATCATATTCACCTATAACGACGTTTTTCCAGGAGGCGATTCCAGATCCAACTTCGCGCCCTCGAAAATAAATAAATGGCGGACCTCTCACTCCAAGAGGTTGTATCAATCCCAGAACGAGATAATCAAGTCATTTCTGCTCTCACTTCCGCATGACACCCAGGGAAGGTGTATGACGTGTTTCTACAGTCATAAGTGACATGCCCTTTTATAACAAGCTCTTGAAGAGAGACTTCGCTTTTGGAAATCTCACTTCCGGATAGGAAATGGTCTGTAAAAAGAGTTCTGTTTCACTTAGAGAAATAATTCAAACGGTTTTAGAAACTAGAGAGTGTTTTCTATCCAATAGTAATAATAATATGCATATTGTACGAGCAAGAATTGAGTACGAGGCCGTTTAAATATCATACGATTTCCCCAAAAGTGAAATAGCACCCCCCACCCAAAGAAGTTAAGCCCGAAGTCCAGCCTTAGTGATGTCACTGCCTACATCCTTACCTTCTACTCATGAGACCAAGCCCATGCATACACAGCTATACAAACAAGAGTTTCAGTGTTATCTAAAAGCTCAGCATTAAATGTCCACTCCCTAAGTTGACTTATAGTGAATGTCTGACTAGTCTCATCTCTTTCACTCCCTGCAGGGTGTCTCACAATCACACATCTCTCAGACCATTTCTTTATAAGAGGCAGAGACTAGAAAAGACTGTGGAACAATATTAAACATTATAATGAATATATATATGTTAATCTGTAGTCTAGGACCCTATACATGTAAGGAGGGAGGGGTTATAAGATCTTATTAACCCCTCCCCTTCTATTAATACAACATAAGCATAATAATTTATTATAATACATCAAACATTTGATACAGCCCCTATCATGACCCCAAGGTGAACCCGACACATATCATTACAGCAGTATGTACTGATATGTTAGCTAGCTACCTAACGTTAGTAGTTATACATCAAACTTGCCAGTATGCTAACTATAGGCTAMCTACCCAATGTTTATTGACTTAATTATTCTCGTCCTTCTTAGCTAAATTGCATAGTCGTTGTGCTTTCTCAATGGACATTTGAGTGCTTTCGTAAATTCGCTCTGGCTATCTATAGGCTAGACAGTAGAACAAGTCAAAATTCACCCAAGACTGAAAAATGGCTTAARAACGTTGTATAAACTGGAACAATAGCATGAGCCCATAGCAAATGAATGGAATCGAACGTTCGCAGAGCCTGTTGACCAGAGTGATGCTTAGAATTCCATAAAAAGTATATCCCTTCTTATTTTACCACTACAATCTGTTCGTCGGACAAAACTGGGAAAAAAAACTTGTTTAGAAAGTAAACATCCGCAAATCGATGGTGTCAACTGTGCTTATATCTGCGTAATGAAAAAGTTTCTGACTATCTGGTCTAGCAAGCAAACGAGCTCGCTGCCCAGACTTACATAATTACAAAGAGGAAATTCTCCTGATTAAAATGGTGCCCATATAACAGTTTGTCTTCCGTCCCTCTCCTCGCCCCTACCTGTGCTCAAACCATGGACCCTCTGCACACATAGACAACAGGCACCCTCGAAGCACCGTTACCCATCGCTCCACAAAAGCCGCGGCACTTGCAGAGCATGGAGTACAACTACTTCAAGGTCTCAGAGCGAGTGATGTCACTGATTGAARSGGTATTAGCGCGCACCCCGCTAACTAGCTAGCCATTTCACACCGGTTACACCTGACTTGAAAAAGCAGCTGTGAAATATGGTCATATTATGAAACTGGGCTCCACGGCAGATGCAATTAACTAGTTTTTAATCAGAAAAGAACGTTGTTAAAAAATGTGTGTCCAGCCTACTATCTACAAGGATTTCAGAGCACTCTCGTCTGAGTGTACCAGAGTGCAGAATAATTACTTTACGAGCGCTCAACACTCGTTGAATATGGTAAACGTCAGTAAACGTCAGAAGAAAAAAAATTGTTTCCAGCAGCACATTCAGTCACCAACGCTCTGGTTAACACAAAAACTGCCTTACCAGCTCTGCTAGGGCAAGTAAAATGGTCAGAGTGGTCTCATTTGTGTCTGGAAGTAGCTAGCCAACGTTACAACGGCAGTAAAGCACCCAAGCTAAGCCCAAAACGCTCAAATCAACCATACTCCTCAGCCCGAATGTCCAATGTGCGCTCTGAGTGCMAAACAGTCTGAATTTACAAACTGACAATTCTCTGAATGGAAACAACATAATATTAATCAAATTAATTAAGCCACATTTCTTAAAATCAATCCCATATACTATGTTATTACAAAAAAGGTTTTAAATTCTCTGACGATGCCAATACGGAATACTATCAAATGCTTCTCATAGATGCCCCTCTGGTGGTCAAACTAACAATAACAGAAGAAATGGCTGATAATTAAATGACGTGCCACAGAATGCTGTAGCAGCATGCAGGGTGTGCCGCAGTATGACAACCTTTAAAGGAGGAACCTTTAAAAGTTGCAGCGTACTGCAGCACAGCTTCCGTGGTGCCGCAGACTTCTATGGCACGTCATTTAAGTTATTTAACTACCATTAATGCTAGTTAGACCACCAGARGGCATCTTTGAGAGGCATTTGATAGCCTTCAATAGTGGCTGTACTAGAGAATTTAAAACTTTTTTTTGTATGACCATAATATATGGGACTGATGAAGAAATGTTGCTCAATTTGCTTAATATTATGGTGTTTCTATTCCAAGAAAAACCCTCTGGATTTCAGTAAGGATCAAATGGAAAATATGGAGCTGTACAACGTGACGGCCGGGAGTAGGCTACAGTACTTGGCTATTTATTGAAACATATGACATGACTCTCCGGCAATAATTACTTATAAAGGATTGGAGGATTCTAAATTAAAACCAAAAGCCGCGTCATGGGTCTCCCGGTGGCGGCCGGCATTGGTATCGAACCTGCATCTGTAGCAATGCATTTTACACTGCCGGGAGACACGAAGCAGATTTTGGATATAATTTAGAATTCTCCGATCCTCTATATATAATTAGAGTCACATATTTTTTATGTACTGTAGRCCTACCGTAGGTGACATGAGTCTGACTAGTGTTGAGTAATGTGCTATTAAAAGTGGTGTTGTTCTTATTTAGAGATCATATTGAAGTTAGAAGCAATAGGATTTGAAGCACAAAATATCAAAATACAGAGAGGTGTTGGTAAAGGTATATTGTCCTGCTAATAACCCATAATGGGCTRTTATAATACTGTACATGGTGTCCAGGTCAGGATRACCAAAACATTTCTTTATTAAAAACTATCAGAAAGAATGTTGGTACTTATTTATTTTGATCCAAAGCCATGAATGAGTGAGTCACTCAGCTTTATGTAGGTGCCGCTATATGACTGTGCCATCAACTTGATAATGTAACGATATTTTGGAGATTATTTGGTTTTCTAAAAAAAAAATTGTGTGATTGTATTCTGAATAAAGGCCAAAATAATATTTGTAAAAGCCAAAACATTTMTGTTTTTAGAGGGAGAGGAACRCTGGGCCAGTTGTGTGCCACCCTATGGGACTCCCAATCACGGTCGAATGTGATACAACAAAAAGTTATTATTATGATGTATTATTTGTTTCGTCTTTTCTGGTKGATTAAACTGAAATTGCAACCAATCACGGCCAACCTAACTAAAAAAAGAAAACATTTGTTCCAATATTTCAGTAATTCAGTGATATTTATTCCCATAGTAATTCGTTATGGATCCATAACTAAATAAACATTGGCATTTTGAAAGAGTATTTATCATTATTTTTAATTTTTATTATTTCACCTTTATTTAACCAGGTAGGCAAGTTGAGAACAAGTTCTCATTTACAATTGCGACCTGGCCAAGATAAAGCAAAGCAGTTCGACACATACAACACAGAGTTACACATGGAGTAAAACAAACATACAGTCAATAATACAGTAGACAATAAGTCTATATACAATGTGAGCAAATGAGGTGAKATAAGGGAGGTAAAGGCAAAAAAAGGCCATGGTGGCGAAGTAAATACAATATAGCAAGTAAAACACTGGAATGGTAGATTTGCAGTGGAAATTTAACGAAAGCATGAAGACGCTGATGAAGAAATACAGTACAGTATATGCTTTTACATTTGGATCATAAAGCATTTTGAAGATAAGCCACCTGCATTTGTTTATTAGGCTATAGCAGAACAGCAGAACGGTCCAGACGACCCTTGCTGTGCCTGGTGAGCAGTTGGTCAAGTTCTGTTGTCAGAAGTGGAATGGAAATGTCAGGGTGAACCGACGACCTGACGAACCCGGCAGGTATGTTGACTCTGCCTGTCGGAGGTGGAGTTCCAGAGCTCATAGGTGTGCCTGGCATGGATTGTGACTTCATCTCGTTCCACGCCCTCTTAAATGCGTCATTCTCCACCTGTCTCTCCGCCAATGCCGCCTGGCTCTGGACCAATATTTCAGCTGTCGCCTGTATCTCTGCCCTCAGATAATGTTTCTCTTTCTGCTGGTCTACCTTCAATGACTCGATCTTGGTCTCCAAAGTTTGAATCTGATCCATGTGCACCTTCAACAGATGAGCAGAATGGTACCACACTGAGCCCCATCGATTAAAGTGACATTTGAACAGGTACCATAGGCGACAATACTGTAAAGGAGGCCTAATCATGCAAAAAATAATGCCTAAATAAATTGACTGCTGGTCTTTACTGTCTGCTGCACATTTTTACATTGTATTCCATTTCCAGCGAGTCTATTCAAGAGATCAACTCGCTAATGAATGAAGACGAGCAATCGGCAAAGGCCATCTGTGTCACGTTCCTGACCTTAATTCCTTTGTTTTGTCTTTGTTTAGTTGGTCAGGACGTGAGCTGGGTGGGCATTCTATGTTATGTGTTTCTATGTTGGGTTCATGTTCAATTATCCTGTTATGGTTCTCAATCAGGGGCAGGTGTTTTACATTTCCTCTGAGAACCATATTAAGGTAGGCTGTTCTCACTGTTTGTTTGTGGGTGATTGTTCCTGTGTCAGTGTTTGTGCCACACGGGACTGTTTTCGTTCGTTTCGTTCATTTTCATTCGTGTGTTCCTTCCTGTTCGTGCGTTCATGTTATATGTTCACAAGTTCAGGTCTGTTAACGTCATTTATTGTTTTGTAGTTTATCAAGTGTTTTTTCGTGTTCGTCTGTCTTTAATAAACAAGTATGTATTCAAACCACGCTGCATATTGGTCCGATCCATGCTCATCCCCAGACGAGGAGAAAGACGAGCGTGACAATCTGTAATCTGCTGGCATCACGGCACAACATCACTCTAATCAGTCAGAAGACAGCTGAAGAAACTTGCGTAGACTTATGCAAAGGCTCGCTAAGACATGTTTTTTATATATGTATAAATATATATTTTTTTTTTCAGAACATTAACCATGTGTGTGTTCGCTTGTTTTGTACTCTTCTGTAGTTTCGACCCAATGATTTGTCTGACAAAGAACTTTGTGTCTTGCGGACACAGGTTATGGATCAAAGCTGGTGAGACATTCAATGATGTCATCTTCACAGACGAATCAACGAATCAAAAAAAGGAAGGTCAAGCAAGCGCGAGTCCCAAGCATTCGCTCAAACTCCATGTGTGGGGGGCAATTTCTCACCAGGGATCAGGCCCAAACTTGATTTTGATGGCAAGTTTGGCCATTTAACAAATCAAAAGGTATATAAATATTGTAGCCTACAATGCAAGGACTGCTATGTGTTCCACAATAATTCACTGTTGCCTCTTTGAGGAGAAATCATTAGGAGACACAGTTGAAGTCGGAAGTTTACATACTACTTAGCCAAATACATTTAAACTCAGTTTCACATTTCTGGACATTTAATCCCCATAAAAAGTCCCTGTCTTAGTAGTTAGGATCACCACTTTATTTTAAGAATGTGAAATGTCAGATAATAGTAGAGAGAATGATTTATTTAAGCTTTTATTTCTTCATCACATTCCAGTGGGTCAGAAGTTTACATACACTCAATTAATATTTGGTAGCATTGCCATTAAATTGTTTAACGGGTCAAATGTTTTGGGTAGCCTTCCACAAGCTTCCCACAATAAGTTGGGTGAATCTTGGCCCTTCCTCCTGACAGAGTTGGTGTAACTGAGTCAGGTTTGTAGGCCTCCTTGCTCGTACACACTTTTTCAGTTCTGCCCACAAATTGTCTATGGGATTGAGGTCAAGGCTTTTGTGATGGCCACTCCAATACCTTGACTTTGTTGTCCTTAAGCCATTTTCACAACTTTGGAAGTATGCTTGGGGTCATTGTCCATGTGGAAGACCCATTTGCGACCAAGCTTTAACTTCCTGACTGATGTCTTGAGATGTTGCTTCAATATATCCTCATAATTTTTCCTTTCCTCATGATGCCATCTATTTTGTGAAGTGCACCAGTTCTCCTGCAGCAAAGCCACCCACAAACATGATGCTGCAGCCCCCGTGATTTACGGTTGGGATGGTGTTCTTCGGCTTGCAAGCTCCCCCTTTTTCCTCCTAACATGATGGTCATTATGGCCAAACAAGTTCTACTTTTCAAAAAGGTAAATTTTTTGTCCCCATGTGCAGTTGCAAAACTGTAGTCTGGCTTTTTAAATGGTGATTTTGGAGCAGTTGCTTCTTCCTTGCTGAGTGGCCTTTCAGGTTATGTCAATATAGGACTCGTTTTACTATGGACAGATACTTTTGTACCTGTTTCTCCAGCATCTTCACAAGGTCCTTTGCTGTTGTTCTGGGATTGATTTGCACTTTCGCACCAAAGTACGTTCATCTCTAGGAGACAGAACACGTCTCCTTCCTGAGCGGTATGACTGCAGCGTGGTCCCATGGAGTTTATTCTTGCGTATCATTGTTTGTACAGATGAACGTGGTACCTTCATGCATTTGGAAAATTCCCAAGGATTAACCAGACTTGTGGAGGTCTTGGCTGATTTCCCCATGATGTCAAGCAAAGAGGGCACTGAGTTTGAAGGTAGGCCTTGGAATACATCCATACCTCCAATTGACTCAAATTATGTCAATTAGCCTATCAGAAGCTTCTAAAGCCATGACATCATTTTCTGCAATTTTCCAAGCTGTTTAAAGGCACAGTCAACTTTGTATGTAAACTTCTGACCCACTGGAATTGTGATATAATCTGTCTGTAAACAATTGTTGGAAAAATTACTTGTGTCATTGCACAAAGGTAGGATTCAAGGTAGGATTCAATTGCTATAATCCTACCTTGATCCTACCTTGATCATTGTCCATATGATGATATCTTTTGGTCTTTGGAGTCTTATCTTTACTTGTTTTTTTCATGTTTTTCTTTTTCTTATTATTTAAGTTGCATTACAGGTGCTGGACAACAACCTATACATATACTGTAACTATGTTTGGGTACAGCCAGACATGGGACTCACCTCAACGTTAGAGAATTTGTTAGGTCTGAATGTATTTGAACAACTCAAATCAATCTCCGTATCTGAGAATAACAAGTGTGGAAGTCTGTGTTGAGCTACTGCAATGCCAATAATATGATGGTGTTGCCAGCCACATACAACAGAGTTTGCTGAAACACTGAATATGTGAATGTTGTGTTTGTTTCCAATGTACAGGTTTGGCGTACCTGAAGAATCATCTTGACACAATCACACAGGACGAGACTGAGCATCTAAGTGTTCGATAGGTAGTTCCAGAAAAATATGCCTTTTTGAACATTATATGTGAAGATTTAATATTTGAAATCAGCTTTGCTGGATCTTATCTTGTTGGTTATTTTCTGGTGTTTAATGTAACATTTAGCCTGTCAGCATTATATGTAAACAATATTACATATACAGTAGTATAAAACAATATATTTTTTGATTTCATTTGTTTGTGAAGCTTGCATTCAATTGCCACACCCTTTTCACATTAACTTCCGTTCTTGTAAAGGAGAATAAAAAATACCATCAAAATTGAAATAGCAAATTATTTTAAAATAATATAGTAACTTTTAACTCTGAGTCCTTTTACATATGCTACTTTTTACTTTTACTTTATTTGTTTTTTTACACCAGTATTAACTTCTACTTGATTACAATTTCATTAAAGTAACAGTACTTCTACTTGAGTAGGATTTTACAGTACTCTTTCAACCCCTGGTTAAAAGGTTTGACCCTGCAAACCCTCAGGAGTCCACTTTATCTTGTCCTTCATCGCCATCTTGTGGCCATAGGTGAGATCAGTGTTAACTTGAATTCACTATGCACTCTTAATTCACAATCATTCTGTTATTGTGTGTGTATAATGTGCATCCACACAGTAAATAATGGGTACCCTCTTATTTTTGTTTAGTTCTTTAATGGAATCTACATTTCTTAACAGCAGTCAAATCTTAGATCAATCAGTTAGCTAATTCTAGGTATTATTCTAAAATTAAATTAATTTGGGTCACTTAAATTCAATTCCAATGTTCAGTCAACCATTCTCACTACTTAGTTATAATTTTTGGCAAAACTACAGTATACAGCAGTTGTAGATCTTATAAAATTTAGAAAGGTCTAAAGGACTAATTACAACAGTACTTCCGGGTTGGAGGAGCGGTCGCATTCGCACTTTGGTCCGCAGGTAGTATAACTTTTCATTACATTTCATTACATTTCATGATAGTACAACGGTTTGATTTTGTATAATCTTAGCAATTTCTTCTTAGCTAGCTACATAGCCGTCTTTGTATCAAAGATAATTGCGTAATTATCGTATTCCGTCGTCGCTAACGTAAGGTACGTCAACTGCTTATCTGCCCAGCAGCTAGCCAGCTAGCAAACGTCTAACCGAATAGCAGCATCACTGTTAGAAACTATTACACTACAACTCACTCGAACGACTTGATTAGTGTAGTGTTAGCTAGCTACATAGTTGTCTTTGCTGTCTTGTATCCAAGATAATTGTGTAGTTTAGAGTGTGTAGTTTTAGAGTGATTATCTTAATTTACCGAGGTAGCTAGCCAGCTATTTGTCGCCCTTAACGTAGGAGACAGTTCAACTGCAACTAGCTAGCCAGAATCAGCTAAGCCCGACGTGCTTACC
>NC_036844.1:8387579-8396485 GCF_002910315.2 Salvelinus sp. IW2-2015 | reverse complement strand
TTGTATCTTCTGTAGTTTCGACCCAATGATTTGTCTGACAAAGAACTTTGTGTCTTGCGGACACAGGTATGGATCAAAGCTGGTGAGACATTCAATGATGTCATCTCACAGACGATCAACGAATCAAAAAAAGGAAGGTCAAGCAAGCCGGAGTCCCAAGCATTCGCTCAAACTCCATGTGTGGGGGGCAATTTTCTCACCAGGGATCAGGCCCAAACTTGATTTTGATGGCAAGTTTGGCCATTTTACAAATCAAAAGGTATATAAAATATTGTAGCCTACAAATGCAAGGACTGCTATGTGTTCCACAAATAATTCACTGTTGCCTCTTTGAGGAAGAAATCATTAGGAGACACAGTTGAAGTCGGAAGTTTACATACTACTTAGCCAAATACATTTAAACTCAGTTTCAAATTTCTGGACATTTAATCCCATAAAAAGTCCCTGTCTTTAGGTTCAGTTAGGATCACCACTTTTTTTAAGAATGTGAAATGTCAGAATAATAGTAGGAGAATGATTTTTTAACTCTACCGCTTCCTCTCCCGATCCGGGATCCCCTCCTCCATCAAAAAAAGCTTGAGCTAGCTAGCAATAGCATAAAAGACCGTCGATACGCGTAGGCAGGTGTAGGATCATCATAATAGTTTCATGGAATCAAAGTCAATACAAGCAAATGAAAGATAAACAATCTTGTGAATCCAGGCCATCCATTTCCAATTTTTTTAAATGTTTTAACAGCAAAACACTATGTACTCTCTATTAGCTAACCACAATAGCAAAAGACTCAACCGAATATTTTCACCATTTTTCTACCGCTATAGGTAGCTATCACAAAACCGACCAAATAGAGATATAATTAGTCACTAACCAAGAAACAACTTCATCAGATGACAGTCTTTTAACATGTTATACAATAAATTTATCTTTTGTTCGAAAATGTGCATATTTGAGGTATAATCATAGTTTCTACATTGCAGAGCTACCATGCAGATAAAACCATAAATCCAAAGATTACCAGGCCAGAATAATTCAGAGAGCAATGTGAAATACCTAAATACTCTACATAAAAATATACTTATGAAAAATACATGGTGTCTCAGCAAATGAAAGATACATCCTTGTTGAATCCAGCCAATATTTCAAAATTCTTTAAGGTTTTACAACGCGAAACAAACAATATAGCATTATAATGAGAGCCTCGTTTTCAGATTTTTCACTTCCTGTCTGGAAGTTCTGTGCCAAATGGAGTTCCTGTTTTCCTCAGAGATGATAATTCAAACAGTTTTTAGAAACTTGAGTGTTTTCTATCAATAGTAATATAAATATGCAATATTGTAACGATCTAGGAATAGAGTACGAGGCAGTTCAATTTGGGCACGATTTTTTTTCAAAGTGGAAACAGCGCCCCCATTATCAGGAAGTTAAGCTTTTATTTCTTTCATCACATTCCCAGTGGGTCAGAAGTTTACATACACTCAATTAGTATTGGTGGTAGCATTGCCTTTAAATTGTTTAACCTTGGTCAAATGTTTTGGGGTCGCCTTCCACAAGCTTCCCACAATAAGTTGGGTGAATTTTGGCCCCTTCCTCCTGACAGAGCTGGTGTAACTGGAATCAGGTTGTAGGCCTCCTTGCTCTCACACACTTTTTCAGTTCTGCCCACAAATCTTCTATGGGATGGAGGTCAAGGCTTTGTGATGGCCACTCCAATACCTTGACTTTGTTGTCCTTAAGCCGTTTTTCACAACTTTGGAAGTATGCTTGGGGTCATTGTCCATTTGGAAGACCCATTTGCGACCAAGCTTTACTTCATGACTGATGTCTTGAGATGTTGCTTCAATTATCCTCATAATTTTCCTCTCCTCATGATGCCATCTATTTTGTGAAGTACACCAGTCCCTCCTGCAGCAGCACCCCCACAACATGTGCTGCCTCCCCGTGATTTACGGTTGGGATGGTGTTCTTCGGCTTGCAAGCTTCCCCATTTTCCTCCTAACATAATCATGGTCATTTGGCCAAACAGTTCTATTTTTTGTTCATCAGACCAGAGGACTTTCTCCAAAAGGTAAAATTTTTGTCCCCATGTGCAGTTGCAAACCATAGTCTGGCTTTTAACTTGTTATGGCTGCAGGGGGCGTATTGAAAAACTGGAAAATATGTGCAAATTATTCAAACGGCCTCTTAATCAATTTTTGCTCTTACAATATGCATATTATTATACTATTGGATAGAAAACAGTCTCTAATTTCTAAAACCGTTTTAATTATTTCAATAAGTGGAACAGAACTATTTTTACAGCCATTTCCTATCGGAAGTGAGATTTCCAAATCGATGTCGCTCTCTAAGCTGGTCTATAAAAGGGCATGTCACTTAGGACTGTAGAAACACGTCATACGCCTTCCTCTGGGTGTCATGCGGAAGTGAGAGAAGAAATCACTTGATTATCTCGTCCTGGATTTGAACACAACCTCTTGGGATGAGTGTTGCGCAGTTTATTTTTCTTTCTGGGCGCGAAGTAGCCTGGCCTCGGCTCCTGGAAACACCTTTGTAAAGGTGATATGATCTCTGGCTTCGATTTTATTTGATACATGTCACAATAAATCCTAAAGTATTTTTTTCAATATGTTTAATTATATATTGAAAATGTATCTGACTTTAGACGTGATGCGACGCAATAATTTTTTCAAGTGGAGAGGTTAGCGTCGCACTGCCAGTGTGCTTGCTAATTCAAGAGGGAAATTGTTCGTTCTGGATCGAAATAAAGACATTTCTGAACAAAGGACCCCTTGGAGAACATTCTGATGGAAGATCAACAAAGATAAGGACCCAATTTGGGATGCTTTTTCATATATCTGTCGAACTGTGCTATGCTACCGTTTGCCTTGAGTCAATGCTGTTGTGATGTTAGCTATTGTAGTAAGCTAATATGACGATATATTGTGTTTTCGCTGTAAAACACTTCAAAAATTGGAAATATTGGCTCTATTCACAAGATCTTTTTCTTTCATTAGCTATCCACCATATATTTTTCTGAAATGTTTTATGATGTGTAATTAGTAGTTGACGTTGGTGTCTGTATTTTCTCTGGCTACTCCCGTGCGATTTCTGACTGTAGCTATGATGGTAGCAGTAATGTAAAACTGATTTATAGCTAAAATATGCACATTTTTTGAACAAAACATAGATTTATTGTGTAACATGTTATAGGACTGTCATCTGAGGTAGTTTTTTCTAGGTTATTTAGGTTGGTTCTAGGTTAGTTAGGTTGGCTTGTGCATGCTACTTGCATCCTACTTGTGCTGTGAAAAATGTCTTTTTTATTTGGTGGTGAGCTAACATAAATATATGTGGTGTTTTCTCTGTAAAACATTTAAAAAATCGGACATGTTGGCTGGATTGACAAGATGTTTATCTTTCAAATGCTGTATTGGACTTGTTAATGTGTGAAAGTTAAATATTTAAAAAAAATAGATTTTGAATTTCGCGCCCTGCACTTGAGCTGGATGTTGTCATAGGTGTACCGGCGTCGGGCTGCAGCCATAGCAGGTTAAAGGCACATTCAACTTAGTGTATGTAAACTTCTGACCCACTGGAATTGTGATATAATTCACTGTAAGTGAAATAATCTGTCTTTAATCAATTGTTGGAAAAATTACTTGTGTCATGCACAAAGTACATGTCCTCACCAACAGTATAGTTTGTTAACAAGAAATTTGTGGAGTGGTTGAAAACGAGTTAATGACTCCAACCTAAGTGTATGTAAACTTCCGACTTCAACTGTATGCTGGACCCTATGTCAGAGGTGTTTCTGGGACCACAGCTTCTTTCAAGGTAGGATTATAGCAATATTTTGTTATGTTTAAGCCAATGTACATGTATATTTCTAGTATTGTACCTAATGTTGGCTAAATGTCTTCCCCCCCTTCTCCAAATGCGGACAATGACCTAAAACACACTGCCGCCCAGGTTTGCATTGTAAATGAGGGCATAAACAGGGTCAAGACACCAGCAGAGTTAGTAAACCTTTGTTGTAAAATAAACATTCAATCAAATAAATCATTAAAAGACCTACAACACCTACAGTATATCTAAAAATGTTTTTTTTATCTCTACTTTATCTCTACTACTCTACTCTCCTGATTTTAACCCGATCAAACTTGTTCGGCATCAACTGAAAACATTCATCCGTATCTCTGCCAAGCCTACAAGCAAAGATGAACTTGTCAATTGACAATACTACAAATGCAGGAAATACATTGATCATCTCAGCAAGGTTTTACTCGTGGTCGTGGAGCTGGGTGGAAGTGCAACTAAAATGTAGTTTAAATAACCATTAGCATTTTGAATGTCTTTTTTCAAATTATTTTATTAACGAAAGCATGAAGAAATACTGTACTGCTGTTTTGAGTTAGAAATGTAACACTTCAGAGTTCTTAAGCATCAAATACATTGCAGGTAGTGGGATGTTCACACCTACAGTAGCCAGGCTATAAATAGTCTATTGTTCTGCTAATCGGACTACAAGTGTTTGAAAACCTGTTTTCAAATGACACCAGCTGTCCATCAGTACTGTAAATAAAAACACAGCATATTGTTTACATTCTTTATTGTAACCACAATGGCACAAATCATTTGTATCTACCTTTCCAATTACTTTTAGAGTTTGGGCTTAATATTAAGGCGTTTCTAGAAAAAGAAGAAAAACGCTCTGGGGTTCCGTTAGGAATTAATGGAAATATGGCACCGGGGTTCAATTCCCCGACGGGGAGGTAGGCGTAGGCTGTCTTGTAAATAAGAATTTGTTCTTAACTGACTTGCCTAGTTAAATGAAAGGTTAAACTAAGAGCATAACAATTCTACACCCTAATTGTAGTCTAACCAATACCCAAACAGATGCAGTCAAAATAATAATCTCATTGTTTTATCAAGACCAGTCCCCATGCTTGTCTCAGAGCAGCACGAAACGGTGCTAAAATAGTTGTAGGCTATTGCTTCAATATACTCTTTAAATAAGACCTACAACACATTCCTCAACACTAGTGAGACTCATGTCACCTATGGTAGGCCTACAGTATATAAAAAAATATGACATGACTCTCTACCAATATTTACATAGAGGATATTCCTGTAATATTTATTCCCAGAGTAATTTGTTATGGATGAATAACTAAATAAACGTCGGCATTTTGAAAGAGTATTTTTATCATTATTTTATTAAAAAAGAATAAAGATGCCATTATTAGTTACATTGTTTTAGTTTGAATGTGCAGATTGGCACAAGAACAGCAGGAACGTTTCCCTGGTCAGCGCCATTATTAGTGCAAGCGCCATTATTAGTACAATACACCTTAAAGTGTTGCTCCGTGCTACCTAATGTGATGGGGTCCACCCCACCTCGCCCTCTGTCCTCCTCGCCCCATGGGCTAGGTCTGTCTTCTGGGCGCGGCTCTGCGGCCCATCCCGTGCCCCCTGCCTTGTGCACTTTCAGTGGATAAAAGGTGCAGACCGAGACTCAGATGCTGAAGAGCCAGCAGAGCAGGTTGAATACCAAGACACCTATTCCATCTTGGAAAATGACAGTGGCCTAGAATAGCAACTCCCTCAGCATCAGTGTGCATGTCACCTGCGGAACCTCATTGCAACAACAGATTCTGAGTTGGCAGAAACATATAGGTGACGGCTACAAAAGGTTGTCCAGGTGGTCTTTGGCCAAATGCCATGTGGAATAAAACGAGCCGGTCAACCTTAGCTGCCGAAGTTGTAGAGAATGAGTGCGAACTTCAGTTGATCTGTCCAAATCAAACACATTGGAACTCAATGGCTGTGGAGCACATTGGAACTTACCTGGCTGTGGAGAGGATCACACATATCATACAAGAGAAGGATGCCATAAGAAGTGTGTGAAGAATTAAGTGAAAATGTGAGTATCAATTCTTCAAATCAATGTAATGTTTTCCTATTACAGTAATATTTACTGTCCATGAAATGTTAGAATTCTAAGAGGTATTATCTTACCTTATCAGGCTGAGCCCAGCAGAAATGTCCTTCTTGTAATGAACACAAGGGGAGACAGAGAGCTGGTTTCAAGCACAGGGCGCAGCAGGCGTTTATTGCAAAGGACCACAGGAGAAGGCAGGTAGCTGGGTCCAGGGGCAGGCAGAAGGTCATACACAGGGGGTCCAAAAGGGCAACAGTACAGGCAGCGAAAAGGCTGGTAACGTAGTCAGGGAGATCAGGCAATAGGTAGATAACAGGAAATCCTAAAGTACAGGCAGGGAATAGGCAAAAACTATCCTACACGGGAAACATAGATCACGGGACCATCAGAGCTCTGAAAGACATGTGTCACAAAACAAACAATACCTCACAGTGATGGGGTGCACAGAACTGAACTAAATAGTGTGTGATAAAGACATACAGGTGTGTGAACAGGTGATTCGAATTCAGTTGATTGGGATCTAGGGGTTTGAGAGTGTGAGCTGGAAAGTGGGCTGGAAAGTGAGCTGCTTTCAGGGGATCTACGTGTTTGAGGGTGTGAGTTGGAAGCAGACATTACACTTCTTGAATGAGTACTGCAAAGTGATGAAGCCTTTGGTCTCAGGTTTGAACATTCTACAGTCTGAGACCAACACGCATATGGGGTGGCTGCTGCCAGTGATCTTCTTACTAAAAAACAAAACTTCAAAGGCTGGAAGCATCTTGCCAAATGTGCCTACCACTTATCGAAGCCATTCAGAACGGTCTCCAAAAGTGCTTTGGAGAAATGGAGGAGTCACAGCTTATTGCTGCTCCAATCTTTCTGTCAAAGTTCAAGACGTCTTGGACTGACAAAGCTGATGTCATCACAACCGGTATGATTTCTTTACTCCAAAAGGTTTTAACCTCATTGTCCATATGATGATATCTTTTGGTCTTTGAGACTTTTCTTTACTTGTTTTTTCTTATGATTTTCTTTTTCTTATTATTTAAGTTGCATTACAGGTGCTGGACAACAACCTATGCATATACTGTAACTATGTTTGTGTACAGCCAGACATGGACTCACCTCAACGTTAGAGAATTTGTTAGGTCTGAATGTATTTGAACAACTCAAATCAATCTCCGTATCTGAGAATAACAAGTGTGGAAGTCTGTGTTAGAGCTACTGCAATGCCAATAATATGATGGTGTTGCCAGCCACATACAACAGAGTTTGCTGAAACACTGAATATGTGAATGTTGTGTTGTTTCCAATGTACAGGTTTGGCGTACCTGAAGAATCATCTTGACACAATCACACAGGACGAGACTGAGCATCTAAGTGTTCGATAGGTAGTTCCAGAAAAAATATGCCTTTTTGAACATTATATGTGAAGATTTAATATTTRAAATCAGCTTTGCTGGATCTTATCTTGTTGGTTATTTTCTGGTGTTTTATGTAACATTTAGCCTGTCAAGCATTATATGTAAACAATATTACATATACAGTAGTATAAAACATATATTTTTTGATATTCATTTGTTTGTGAAGCTTGCATTCAATTGCCACACCATTTTCACATTAACTTCCGTTCTTGTAAAAGGAGAATAAAAATAACCATCAAAATTGAAATAGCAAATTATTTTAAAATAATATAGTAACTTTTACTCTGAGTCCTTTTACATATGCTACTTTTTACTCTTACTTTATTTGTTTTTTTACACCAGTACTAACTTCTACTTGATTACAATTTCATTAAAGTAACAGTACTTCTATTTGAGTAGGATTTTACAGTACTCTTTCAACCCCTGGTTAAAAGGTTTGTGCCTGCAAACCCTCAGGAGTCCACTTTAGGTGAGATCAGTGTTAACATGAATTCACTATGCACTCATTAATTCACAATCATTCTGTTATTGTGTGTGTATAATGTGCATCCACACAGTAATTAATGGGTACCCCTCTTATTTTTGTTTAGTTCTTTAATGGAATCTACATTTCTTAACAGCAGTCAAATCTTAGATCAATCAGTTAGCTAATTCTAGGCCTACTTTAAATAAAATTTGGGTCACTTAAATTCAATTCCAATGTTCAGTCAACTCAATTCTCACTACTTAGTTATAATTTTGCAAAACTACAGTATACAGCAATTGTAGATCTTATAAAATTTAGAAAGGTCTAAAGGACTAAATTACAACAGTACTCTTATTCATTCCAATACCAAACGAATTCCCCTTAAACAAATATCATATACTTCAGTGCTAATTTTCTAATTGTCTTTATAAAATTATAATTTCAAGACAATAAAAAAAATTAAAATAATGTTCCATCAATATTAAATAAAACAGCAGGAAATGCTTATAGTTGGGAATATAATTTTGATGTACAGATTCCATGGCAAATGGTTTATGATATACAAAACAACATTTAAATTATTATACAAAATTCTTGCAACCAATAGAATGTTATATATATGGGTGATACAACCATCCCAACTCTGCAGATTTTGATGCGAAGAGACAGAATCATTAGACAATTAGTTTTGGTACTGTCCATACAGTGGGGCAAAAAAGTATTTAGTCAGCAGAAGTGTGATTGACTTGGAGTTACATTGTGTTGTTTAAGTGTTCCCTTTATTTTTTTGAGCAGTGTATATATATATATATATATATACAGTACCAGTCAAAAGTTTGGACACCTACTCATTCAATGGTTTTTCTTTATTTTTACTATTTCTATATTGTAGAATAATGAAGTGAAGATATCAAAACTATGAAATAACAGATATGGAAAAATGTATTAATAACCAAAAAAGTGTTAAACAAATATTTTATTTGTTATTTATTTGTAAAAAATATTTAAATTCAATTCTTAAGTAGCCACCCTTTGCCTTGAAGACAGCTTTAAACACTCTTGGCATTCTCTCAACCAGCTTCACCTGGAATTGTTT
>NC_036844.1:8338224-8387554 GCF_002910315.2 Salvelinus sp. IW2-2015 | reverse complement strand
ATTTTCCACAAATAAATAACAAATATATATTTTTTTTGATTAATACATTTTTCCATATCTGTTATTTCATAGTTTTGATATCTTCACCTCATTATTCTACAATATAGAAATAGTAAAAATAAAGAAAACCCTTGAATGAGTAGGTGTCCAAACTTTTGACTGGTACTGTATATATATATATACAGTGGGGAGAACAAGTATTTGATACATGCCGATTTTGCAGGTTTTCCTACTTACAAAGCATGTAGAGGTCTGTAATTTTTATCATAGGTACACTTCAACTGTGAGAGACAGAATCTAAACAAAAATCCAGAAAATCACATTGTATGATTTTTAAGTAATTCATTTGCATTTTATTGCATGACATAAGTATTTGATCACCTACCAACCAGTAAGAATTCCAGCTCTCACAGACCTGTTAGTTTTTTCTTTAAGAAGCCCTCCTGTTCTCCACTCATTACCTGTATTAACTGTACCTGTCTGAACTCGTTACCTGTATAAAAGACACCTGTCCACACACTCAATCAAACAGACTCCAACCTCTCCACATGGCCAAGACCAGAGAGCTGTGTAAGGACATCAGGGATAAAATTGTAGACCTGCACAAGGCTGGGATGGGCTACAGGACAATAGGCAAGCAGCTTGGTGAGAAGGCAACAACTGTTGGCGCAATTATTAGAAAATAGAAGAAAATAGAAGAAGTTCAAGATGATGGTCAATCACCCTGGGTCTGGGCTCCATGCAAGATCTCACCTCGTGGGGCATCAATGATCATGAGGAAGGTGAGGGATCAGCCCAGACCTACACGGCAGGACCTGGTCAATGACCTGAAGAGAGCTGGGACCACAGTCTCAAAGAAAACCATTAGTAACACACTACGCCGTCATGGATTAAAATCCTGCAGCGCACACAAGGTCCCCTGCTCAAGCAGGCGCATGTCCAGGCCCGTCTGAAGTTTGCCAATTACCATCTGGATGATCCAGAGAGAGGAATGGGAGAAGGTCATGTGGTCTGATGATTCAAAAATAGAGCTTTTTGGTCTAAACTCCACTCGCCGTGTTTGGAGGAAGAAGAAGGATGAGTAAACCCCAAGAACACCATTCCCACCGTGAAGCATGGAGGTGGAACATCATTCTTTGGGGATGCTTTTCTGCAAAGGGGACAGGACGACTGCACCGTATTGAGGGGAGGATGGAATGGGGCCTGTATTGCGAGATCTTAGCCAACAACCTCCTTCCCTCAGTAAGAGCATTGATGATGGGTCGTGGCTGGGTCTTCCCAGCATGACAACGACCCGAAACACACAGCCAGGGCAACTAAGGAGTGGCTCCCGTAAGAAGTATCTCAAGGTCCTGGAGTGGCCTACGCCAGTCCCAGACCTGACCCAATAGAAAATCTTTGGAGGGAGCTGAAAGTCCGTATTGCCCAGCGACAGCCCGAAACCTGAAGGATCTGGAGAAGGTCTGTATGGAGGAGTGGGCCAAAATCCCTGCTGCAGTGTGTGCAAACCTGGTCAAGAACTACAGGAAACGTATGATCTCTGTAATTGCAAACAAAAGGATTCTGTACCAAATATTAAGTTCTGCTTTTCTGATGTATCAAATACTTATGTCATGCAATAAAATGCTAATTAATTACTTAAAAATCAACAATGTATTTCGGGATTTTTGTTTTAGATTCCGTCTCTCACAGTTGAAGTGTACCTTATGATACAAAATTACAGACCTCTACATGCTTGTAAGTAGGAAACCTGCAAATCGGCAGTGTATCAAATACTTGTTTTCTCCCACTGTATACACTGCTCAAAAAAATAAGGGAACACTTAAACACACAATGTAACTCAAGTCAATCACAACTTCTGCTGACTAAATACTTTTTTGCCCCACTGTATGGACAGTACCAAAACTAATGTCTAATGATTCGGTCTCTTCGCATCAAAATCTGCAGAGTTGGGATGGTTGTATCACCCATATAATATAACATTCTATTGGTTGCAAGAATTTTGTATAATAATTAAATGTTGTTTTGTATATCATAAACCATTTGCCATGGAATCTGTACATCAAAAATTATATTCCACAACTATAAGCATTTCCTGCTGTTTTTATTTAATATTGATGGAACATTATTTTAATTTTTTTTATTGTCTTGAAATTATAATTTTATAAGACAATTAGAAATTAAGCACTGAAGTATATGATATTTGTTTAAGGGGAATTCGTTTGGTATTGGAATGAATAAGAGTACTGTTGTAATTTAGTCCTTTAGACCTTTTAAATTTTATAAGATCTACATTGCTGTATACTGTAGTTTTGCAAAAATTATAACTAAGTAGTGAGAAATTGAGTTGACTGAACATTGGAATTGAATTTAAGTGACCCAAATTTTATTTAAAGTAGGCCTAGAATTAGCTAACTGATTGATCTAAGATTTGACTGCTGTAAGAAATGTAGATTCCATTAAAGAAACTAACAAAAATAAGAGGGGTACCCATTAATTACTGTGTGGATGCACATTATACAACACACAATCCACAGAATGATTGTGAATTAAATGAGTGGCATAGTGCGAATTCCATGTTAACACTGATCTCACCTAAAGTGGACTCTGAGGGTTTTGCAGGCACAAACCTTTTAACCAGGGGTTGAAAGAGTACTGTAAAATCCTACTCAAATAAGAAGTACTGTTACTTAATGAAATTGTAATCAAGTAGAAGTTAGTACTGGTGTAAAAAAACAAATAAAGTAGAAAGTAAAAGTAGCATATGTAAAAGGACTCAGAGTAAAAGTTACTATATTATTTTAAATAATTTGCTCCATTTCAATTTTGATGGTTATTTTTATTCTCCTTTTTACAAGAACGGAAGTTAATGTGAAAATGGTGTGGCAATTGAATGCAAGCTTCACAAACAAAATGAATATCAAAAAATATATGTTTTATAACTTGTATATGTAATATTGTTTAATATAATGCTTGACAGGCTAAATGTTACATAAAACACCAGAAAATAACCAACAAGATAAGATCCAGCAAAGCTGATTTTAAATATTAAAATCTTCACATATAATGTTCAAAAAGGCATATTTTTTCTGGAACTACCTATCGAACATTAGATGCTCAGTCTCGTCCCTGTGGTGATTGTGTCAAGATGATTCTTCAGGTACGCCAAACCTGTACATTGGAAAACAACAAACAAAAATTTTCACTCATTCAGTGTTTCAGCAAACTCTGTTGTATGTGGCTGGCAACACCATCATATTATTGGCATTGCAGTAGCTCTTAACACAGACTTCCACACTTGTTATTCTCAGATACGGAGATTTGATTTTGAGTTGTTCAAATACATTCAGACCTAACAAATTCTCTAACGTTGAGGTGAGTCCAATGTCTGGCTGTACACAAACATAGTTACAGTCATATGCATAGGTTTTGTTTTCCAGTCACCTGTAATGCAACTTAAATAATAAGAAAAGAAAATTCATAAGAAAAAACAAGGTAAAGAAAGTCTCAAAGACCAAAAGGATATCATCATATGGACAATGAAGGTTTATACCTTTGGAGTAAAAGAAATCATACCGGTTGTGGATGACATCAGCTTTGTCAGTCCAAGACGTCTTTGAACTTTGACAGAAAGATTGAGCAGCAATTAAGCTGTGACTCCTCCATTTCTCAAAGCACTTTGGAGAACCGTTTGAATGGGCTTCGATAAGTGGTAGGCACATTTAAGAGATGCTTCCAGCTTTGTAAGTTTTTGTTTTTTAGTTAAGAAGATTCACTGCAGCAGCCCCCCCATATGCGTGTGGTCTCAGACTGTAGAATGTTCAAACTGAGACCAAAGGCTTCATCACTTTGCCAGTACTCATTCAAGAAGGTAAATGTCTGCTTCCAACTCACACCCTCAAAACACGTAGATCCCTGAAAGCAGCTCACTTTCCGCCACCTTTCCAGCTACACTCTCAAAACCCCTAGATCCCAATCAATGAATTCGAATCACCGTGTCACACACCTGTATGTCTTTATCAACACTATTTAGTTCAGTTCTGTGCACCCCATCCTGTGAGGTATTGTTGTTTTGTGACACATGTCTTTCAGAGCTCTGAATGGGTCCCGTGATCCCTTATGTTTCCCGCTGTAGGATAGTTTTGCCTATTCCCATGCCTGTACTTTAGGATTTCCTGTTATCTACCTATTGCTGATCTCCCTGACTACTGTTACCAGCCTTTTCGCTGCCATGTACTGTTGCTTTTTGACCCCCTGGTGTATGACCTTCCTGCCTGCCCTGGACCCAGCTACCTGCCTTCTCCTGTGGTCCTTTGCAATAAACGCACTGCTGCGCCCTGTGCCTTGAAACCACTCTCTGCTCCCCTTGTGTTCATTACAAGAAGGACCATTTCTGCTGGGCTCAGCCTGATAAGCGTTAAGATAATACCTCTTAGAATTCTACATTTCATGGACAGTAAATTTACTGTAATAGAAAACATTTCATTGATTTGAATAATTGGATACTCACATTTTCACTTAATTTCTTCACACACTTCTTATGGCATCCTTCTCTTGTATGATATGTGTGATCCTCCTCCACAGCCCAGGTAAGTTCCAATGTTGCTCCACAGCCATTGAGTTCAATGTTGTGATTTGGACAGTCAACTGAAGTTCGCACTCATTCTCTACAACTTCGGCAGTAAGGTTGACGGCTCGTTTTATTCCACATGGATTTGGCCAAAGACCACCTGGACAACCTTTTTGTAGCCGGTCCACCTTAATGTTACTGGCCAAACTGCAGAATCTGTTCGTGCCATGAGGTTCCGCAGGTGACATGCACACTGATTGCCTGAGGGAGTTGCTATTCTAGGCCACTGTCATTTTCAAGATGGAATAGGTGTCTGGTATTCAAACCTCTTGCTGGCTCTTCAGCATCTGAATCTCGGTCTGCCACCTTTTATCCACTGAAGAGGCACAAGGCAAGGGGGCACGGATGGCCGCAGAGCCGCGCCAGAAGCACAGACTAGCCCATGGGCGAGGAGGACAGAAGGCGAGGTGGGTGGACCCCTCCACATTAGGTAGCCGGGCAACACTTTAAGGTGATTGTACTAATACATGGCGCTTGCACTAATAATGGCGCTGACCAGGGAAACGTTTTCCTGCTGTTCTTGTGCCAATCTGCACATTCAACTAAAACAATGGTAACTAATAATGGCAGTCTTTATTTTTTTAATAAAACTATGATAAAAAATACTCTTTCAAAATGCCGACGTTTATTTAGTTATTCATCCATAACCAAATTTACTCTGGGAGATAAACTATTACAGGAATATCTCTATGATAAATATTGGTAGAGAGTCATGTCATATTTTTTAATACTGAGCCCCTACCATAGGTGAATGAGTCTCACGTAGTGTTGAGGGAATTGTGTTGTAGGTCTTTATGAAAGAGTATATTGAAGCAATACTACAACTATTTAGCACCGTTTCGTGCTGCTCTGGAGACAAGCATGGGGACTGGTCTTGATAAACAATGAGAGTATTATTTGATGCATCTGTTTGGGTATTGTTAGACTACAATTAGGGTGTAGAATTGTTATGCTTCTTAGTTTAACCTTTCAATTTAACTAGCAAGTCAGTTAAGAACAAATTCTTATTTACAGACAGCCTAACGGCCTACCTCCCGTCGGGGAATTTGGAACCCGGTGCCATATTTCCAATTCAATTCCTACCGGACCCCAGAGCGTTTTTTCTTCTTTTTCTCGAAACGCCTTAATATTAAGCCCAAAAACTCGCAAAAGTAATTGGAAGGTAGATACAAATGTTTGTTGCCATGTGTGGATTCAATAAGAATGTAAAAATAATGCTGTGTTTTTTATTTAAGTACTGATGGACAGCTGTGTGTCCCATTGAAAACAGGTTTTTCAAACACCTTGTAGTCGATAGCAGAACAATGAGACTATTTATAGCCTGGCACTGTAGTGTGAACATCCCACTACCTGCAATGTATTTGAATGCTTGAAGAACTTCTGAGTGTGTACATTTCTAACTCAAAAACAGCAGTACAGGTATTTTCTTTCATTGCTTTCGTTATAAAATATTTGAAAAAACAAGAATTTCAAAAAATGCTAATGGTTATTTAAACTACATTTTTAGTTGCACTTCCACCCCAGCTCCACGACCAGAGTAAAACCTTGCTGAGATGATCAAATGTATTTCCTTGCATTTGTAGTATTGTCAATTGACAAGTTCATCTTTGCTTGTAGGCCTTGGCAGAGATACGGATGAAATGTTTTCAAGTTGATGCCGAACCAAGTGATTTCGGGTTAAATCAGGAGAGTATAGCAGTAGTAGAATAAAGTAGAGATAAAAAAAACATTTTAGATAATATTTAAATTCAATTCTTAAGTAGCCACCCTTTGCCTTGAAGACAGCTTTAAACACTCTTGGCATTCTCTCAACCAGCTTCACCTGGAATTGTTTTCCAACAGTCTTGAAGTAGTTCCCCCTTCCCTTCCTCTTCTTTCTACTTGTTAAGCATAGCACTTGGGTGGTGCTTAGAGAATGCAGCTCCACAGTCATTTTTTTCTGTGTTTTGGGGACAAAAACAAATCAAACTATGGATTTTCCCATGAGGCTACAATATTTTCCTCTTCCCATTAAGGATTATTACCACTATCTCATTGCTAGATGAGATGACAGCCATGGAGAATACTGGAATGAACTTAAACAAGGCTTAAAGAGACTTGCAACACCTTATGGAGAAAGACACCAAACTTGACCTCAATTCTATCACCTTGTCTGACTATTGGAGGAAAGGCCTAATCCCCAGAGGATTCTGTATTATGTAGCTTCCAGCTAATGGAGCACAAGGTAAAACTGAATTTAGAGATAAATGGGAGGCTATTCTCAACAAGTGTTCTTTTGACCTAATGCTACTTCTAATAGAAGATTCTAAAAAGGACAGGCAAGTAGTCCAAACTGAAATTGAAGAAGTAAAAATAACACAGTGACAATTCTAACAAAGCACAATGTGATATGATCTTGAAAGAGAAAGTAGACACATTCACTCTGACATTGAAGCAAGACAAGCTAAGAAAATTTAGAAGAGATGAAGTAGACTATAGAGATGGCAATGTCTTTGCCTGGAGAAAACCAACGTGCAAGAATTCAGAATCACATCCGCAGAGGAGGAAGCCTAGATCTGTTTCTTTCAACTTTACGAGCAGTGACGRTGAGTATCACCCCAGACACWCAGAGGCCAGCTCCTACCAAGATTTTTTAGATCAGGAAGAGGAGTCACGCAGGTTCCTCAACAAGAGAGGGAGAGAACGCGGAAGAGGCCAACACAGAGGGGGAGGAAGAAATCAAGACTATCCAACCACACAGAGCAGGACCGGAACAATGTTGTGATCAACATTTCTGGRGAAGCCCTTTCTGATGATTGTGTAAGGGTCTTGTCTAAAGGACTGTCCTTTGCCCCCACATACTCAACTAATGAATTCAATACAAAGATTGACCTATATAGTTTCTACAGGAATCTACATCTGAAGGCCTGGTACAAGCTAAACATCTCTCCAACTACAGACGCCAGTGTCTCAGGTCAGGCAGTTTCTGTTCCYTCAAAAACACCTTTTAAGCCCAAGTCCAYCTTTTGTCCCATCGTCCAGAATGCCACACTAAATACATTTGCCAAGAAGGTGCATTTTGATGTGGAGAATCTGTTTAAGGGTAAAACTGACTCCAACCAAACACGATCTAATCTTTATAGGACAGAGAGGGATTCAGTTCAATCATTGTCCAAAAATGAACGGATTGTGGGTAAAAAAGCAGACAAAGGTGTGTGTACAGTAGTGTGGAGTAAAGACAAATGTGTGACAGAAGCCTACCGTCAATTAGGCAATGATGAATTCTACCAATCTCTTACCTTCAACCCTACAGAGGACCTAAAAACTGAATTGAAAGGGATCCTCACAGAMGCTAAGGAGAATGGCTACATTTCAGACAATKAGTTCAAATTTATTTTCAATGGCAGTCCACGTATGGCTTCTTTTTAGYTTCTTCCAAAAGTCCACAAGAATCTTGAAAATCCCCCAGGCAGACCAGTCAATAGTGGYAATGACATTCTGATAGAATCCATCTCTAAGTACATTGATTACTTTATTAAAAGGTAATTTACCACCTTCTCAAGTGCAGTCTCAGTGCTATGATGGCGTCTAAAACAAGACTGACGCATTTCGTATACATTGTTTGTCTTCAGGAAGGCAGTGAGTTGCTGTGCAACAGCTTTTTCTAACATTTTTGAGAGGAATGGAAGATTCGATATAGGCCGATAGTTTTTTATATTTTCTGGGCAAGGTTTAGCTTTTTTTGTCCTGATATGTTAAGCTTTTTCCATAAAGTTTTTTGAAATCTGACACAGCGGTTGCATTATTAAGGAGAAGTGGATCTAAAGTTTCATGTATAATAGCTGTATTTCATCAACATTTATTATGAGTATTTCTGTGAATTCATGTGGCTCTCTGCATTATCACTGCATGTTTTGGAACTACTGAATCTAACATGCCAATGTAAAATAAGATTTTGGGATATAAATATGAACTTTACGGAACAAAACATCCATGTATTGTGTAACATGAAGTCCTATGAGTGTAATCTGATGAAGATCATCAAAGGTTAGTGATTAATTTGATCTCTATTTGTGCTTTTTGTGACTCCTCTCTTTGGCGGGAAAAATGGCTGGGTTTATCTGTGACTGGTGGTAACCTAACATAATAGTTTGTGGAGCTTTCTCTGTAAAGTATTTTTGAATCAGACACTTTGGCTGGATTAACGAGAATGTTATCTTTAAAATGATGCCTAATACTTGTATGTTTGAGAAATTTGATTTGTGAGATTTCTGGGTGATTTGTATTTGGCACCCTGCAATTTCATTGGCTGGTAGCGAGGGGTTCCGCTAGCGGTAGCGGTTAATCCAGCCGCTCTGTCAGATTTCTAAAAGGCTTTACGGCGAAGCTCACCATGCGATTATCTGAGACAGCGCCCTGCATACAAAACCATGAAAAACATATTTCAACCAGGCAGGTGTACACAATATTCAGAAATAGCGATATAATAAATGCCTTACCTTTGATGATCTTCTTCTGTTGGCACTCCAAAAGGTCCCAGTTACATCACAAATGGTCCTTTTGTCGAATAATGTCCTTCTTTATATCCATAAAAACTCAGTTTAGCTGGCGCGCTTCAGTCAGTAATCCACCAGTTCCTCCATCAAAATGCGCATACAAATGAATCCCAAATGTTACTAATAAACTTTTTCAAACAAGTCAAACAAATTTAAAATCAAAAACCTTAGGTTACCCTAGTACGTAAATAATATGATCCAATTTAAGACGGAGATTCGTTATTGTCTAACCGGAGAAAATACCGGAGAAAAATACTAATTCGCAGCTTGAAACACTACAGCAAAATGGGAGCCACCTAGAAAAATACAATTTCCTGCTCATTTTTCCAAAAACAGCCTGAAACTCTTTCTAAAGGCTGGTGACATCTAGTGGATGCCTAGGAACTGCAATCGGGCGCGATTTCGCCCTATTATAAAAAGTGCCAGCCATTTGAAATCAGTGGTAGGATGATTTTTTTTGGGGGGGGAGGTGATTTGTCCTCCGGGTTTCGCCTCACATTTCTGTTATACTCCACAGACATTATTTTAACAGTTTTTAAAAACTTAGAGGTGTTTTCTATCAAATCTACAAATGATATGCAATCCTAGCTTTCATCCGGACGTGAAAATATTGCCCCCTACCCAAGAGAAATAACTTCCCTGGGATATGTGGACGATAGCGTTCCACTTGGCCAAAACCCAGAAAATGTAGCGCGCCAAATTCAAATATATTACTAAAAAATCAATCTTTCATGAAATCACACATGAAAGACACCAAATTAAAGCTACACATGTTGTGGAATCCAGCCACAATGTCTGATTTCAAAAAGATTTACGGGAAAGCATAAGATGCTATTATCTGATGATAGCACAACAGTAAACAAGAGAGTGTAGCATATTTCAACCCTGCAGGCGCAACACAAAATGCAGAAATAAAATATAAAAATGCCTTACCTTTGACGAGCTTTCTTTTGTTGGCACTCCAATATGTCCCATAAACATCACAAATGGTCCTTTTGTTCGATTAATTCCGTCCATATATATCCAAAATGTCAATTTATTTGGCGCGTTTGATCCAGAAAAAAACAGCTTCCAATTTGCGCAACGTCACTACAAAATATCTCAAAAGTTAACGGTAAACTTTGCCAAAACATTTCAAACTACTTTTGTAATACAACTTAGGTATTTTTTTAAAGTTAATAATCGATCAAATTAAGACGGGTCTATCTGTTTTCAATACCTGAGGACAACAAACTAACGCTACTTTTCTAGTCTTGCGCAACTCTCAAACAGTAGACAAAACGTTACTCTGATTCAAGATGGCCGTACTTCTTCATTGCACAAAGGAATAACCTCAACCAATTTCCAAAGACTGGTGACATCCAGTGGAAGCGGTAGGAACTGCAAACAAGTCCATTAGAAATCTAGTATCCCAATAAACCATTGAACAGACAGTGACCTCAAAAAAAAGTAATTCTGAATGGTTAGTCCTCGGGTTTTGCCTGCAACATAAGTTCTGTTATACTCACAGACATGATTCAAACAGTTTTATAAACTTCAGAGTGTTTTCTATCCAAATCTACTAATAATATGCATATCTTATATTCTGGGGATGAGTAGAAGGAAGTTGAAATTGGGCACGCTATTTATCCAAAAGTGAAAATGCTGCCCCCTATCCCGAAGAAGTTAATTGCGTCAGACCGAGGCTCTGCATCTGCCTCGTGCTCCTAGACCTTGTGCTGCTTTTGATACCATCGATACCACATTCTTTTGGAGAGATTGGAAATCCAAATTGGTCTACACGGACAAGTACTGGCCTGGTTTAGATCTTATCTGTCGGAAAGATATCAGTTTGTCTCTGTGAATGGTTTGTCCTCTGACAAATCAACTGTAATTCGGGTTCCTCAAGGTTCCGTTTTAGGACCACTATTGTTTTCACTATATTATATATATATTCCTCTTGGGGATGTCATTCGAAAACATAAGTAAACTTTCACTGCTATGCGGATGACACAAAGCTGTACATTTCAATGAAACATATTGAACCCTAAAATTGCCCTCGCTAGAAGCCTGTGTTTCAGACATAAGGAAGTGGATGGCTGCAAACTTTCACTTTTAAACTCGGACAAAACAGAGATGCTTGTTCTAGGTCCCAAGAAACAAAGAGATCTTCTGTTGAATCTGACAATCCCTATAGTGGTGTATGTGCTTTGGCAAAGTGGGTGGGGTTATATCCTTCCTGTTTGGCCCTGTCCGGGGGTATCATCGGATGGGGTCACAGTGTCTCCTGACCCCTCCTGTCTCAGCCTCCAGTATTTATGCTGCAGTGGTTTATGTGTCAGGGGGCTAGGGTCAGTTTGTTATATCTGGAGTACTTCTCCTGTCTTATCCAGTGTACTGTGTGAATTTAGGTATGCTCTCTCTAATTCTCTCTTTCTCTCTTTCTCTCTCTCTCTCGGAGGACCTGAGCCCGCCTGAGGTAGTGTCTCATGATAAGCTGTTGGCGACACTAATTACTGTTTATATTTTTCGTAGCTATATATTTACCGCCGCAAACTGATGCTGGCATTAAGACGGCACTCAGCGAGCTGTATAAGGCCATAAGAAAACTAAAAAATGCTCATCCAGAGGCAGCACTCCTAGTGGCCRGGGACTTTAATGCAGGGAAACTTAAATCCGTTTTACCTAATTTCTACCAGCATGTTATCCTTTTCACATGTACCAGCAAACGGGTGTGATCATTCTACAGTGGCCCCTGCAGCGTACGATCAAATTGGTTTGATTATTTATAACGTCCAGTTTTGATTGACTCMACAGTCATTATTTGAGCTATCCACATAGTTTTTGTTTTACAGAAACATTTTTCATAAACACAGTCCTTACAAGGTTATGTCCTGAATGTGACCCGTTTATTTTTGGATTCAATGTTCAGACACTCAYAGAAGTAGCAACAGCATACACAATCGTCCAAATCGGAAAATGTAGGCTACATTAGTCCTTGCACTAACTGAGGAAAAATTKACGTAACACAAGCGGTCATATTTAGATAACTCTCAGCTGACAGAAACCACAATATGACTGAGATAATAGCAATTACTATTTATAATTCATCACATCACGGTTGAGCTCAACATTTATCGAAATAATTGAGTATTKTTTTTAATTTTAGAAATCAACAGTAATTCGACGATTGGTAGTTTGTGCTCACACCCATGTCTCTTTTTTCCCCGCATGAACCAAAGATAATAAGAGACAAGATGAGTTTGGTCTGTTTGSAGTATGCATGTTGTGTCGTCTACGATAATTGACTTCATTATCCACTTCCAGGAAGTTTACTTAGAAGATAAGTGAACAATTCCTTCACCTCATTATAACATCTTTGGTCTGACAGACATTTACGTAATACTCAGCATGCATTGTATAATGTCAACAAACATGGCACCGCACATAGCTGGCAAATAGCTTAGCATTAGCTTATTATGATCAGGACAACAAAATACCCCAACACTTTTTTTTACACACATCATAGGTGTCCATTACAATCTATGCAATACTCGGAAWGCATTATTTGTCACCAGAACTTGAAAATATATGTGAATAATTCTGTAAATTCATTATGCTCCATACATAATTACTGTATGCTACAGTAGAAACAACAACACGATATACAGAAAATAAGGCACTTACTTTGAAAGGAACGCACACATGTCCAAAGTTATTATTTGTAAAGAAAACAACAATGCAATACCTACTTAAGTTTTGTCCGGCTCAGTAAAGCCTCAAACATAAATTGTCTGCAACACTGAAATGGGCTTMTTCTATGTGAATTAATGAGGAGGGGGAACACACCTCAATTCAAACTGTTGTTAAAAAATACAACTTGTTAGAAAATCATTTTGAAATTGACAATTTGAAACATAGCCTATAGATAATTAGCAGGCAGCGTGTGTTAACTGTCCTATTGCATAACAATCATATTTTGGAATGGTGAGTGCATTCTGACATCACGTGCATAAAACAACTCACGCTGGGGTGACCATTGGAGATATTTGGAACTCACATGTGAAAAGGTTAAATGTGCAAAGTTCCTCTATCCAGTGTCTGTGTTCTTTTGCCCATCTCAATCTATTATTTTTATTGGCCAGTCTGAGATATGGCTTTTTCTTTGCAACTCTGCCTMGAAGGCCAGCATCCCGGAGTCGCCTCTTCACTGTTGACGTTGAGACTGGTGTTTTGCGGAACTATTTAATGAAGCTGCCAGTTGAGGACTGGACACTCTAATGTACTTGTCTCCTTGCTCAGTTGTGCACGGGGCCTCCCACTCCTCTTTTTTTTCTGGTTAGAGCCAGTTTGTGTTGTTTTGTGAAGGGAGTAGTACACAGTGTTGTACCAGATCTCAGTTTCTTGGCAATTTCTCACATGGAGTAACCRTAATTTCTCAGAACAAGAATAGACTGACGAGTTTTTCAGAAGAAAGTMTTTTGTTTCTGGCCATTTTGAGCCTGTCATCGAATCCACAAATGCTGATGCTCCAGATACTCAACTAGTCTAAAGAAGGYCMGTTTTAATGCTTCTTTAATCAGAACAACAGTTCAGCTGTGCTAAMATAATTGCGAAAGGGTTTTCTATCAATTAGCCTTTTAAAATGATAAACTTGGATTAGCTAACACAACGTGCCATTGGAACACAGGAGTGATGGTTGCTGATAATGGGCCTCTGTACGCCTAATGTAGATATTCCATWAAAAATCKGCCRTTTCCAGCTACAATAGTCATTTACAGCATTAACAATGTCTACACTGTATTTCTGATCAATTTGATGCTATTTTAATGGACAACATTTTTTGCTGTTCTTTCAAAAATAAGGACATGGCTAGGTRACCCCAAACTTTTGAACGGTAGTGTACATACAAAAAAAWAATGTATGGAGGATTGGAAATGATGCAGGCAATTACATTGATGGAAGCYACAATCTGCAATGTTATCCCCTAAAAAAACAGACGTGGTGGCGAAGCAAGAAATTCAGGTTGATGTCATCTTAGTGAGTTCTAATTCCAGGTGTGGTTACGTCCAAAGTGTGCTAACCAATGATGAGGTCAATTCCATTACCCAATTCCTAATATTCCCGATTTGAAAATAGTTGAGTTAGAATGGTAATTTCTGTGTATCTCCTGAATGCCGTTTGTTGTTCTATATTCCTGACAAAATACAGTTCAGCTTTAGAAATACATGAAAGATGTTTCCACTATTTTCACCGAAGCTCAGTATCTGTTAACTCACKAAAATTACAGGATTTGTTTTTTTAAATAGTGCTTGCCATAAGGACTGCTAAATTATCCTATACGCTTAAATGCAAGTACCCAAGTTCATTGCGATTGATGGAAATATATAGCAAACACTAATACAGTATCTTATTACTGTAGAAATGTACTGTAAAACTTACCACAAAATTAACAACAATGGCTACCAATTTAGTTTCATGTTATCATACGTTGACCCACAGAATTTCACATGCATGTTTTTGGAACACTTCACGTGATATWTTTTTTTTCATGTGTTATCGCTCTTTAGCTAAAATAGGACACCACCTGGGATTTGATCTCACAACCYCAGGATTTGAGATTCACTGACCTTTATGCTGTGCCACAGAGACTTTAGCACAGCGCTAAACATTCATTACCTATAATACATCTCTACATTTAGAAAAAGTGCCATTTGCACTGCTTTTTTAATTATCAGTTATTCTGACTATTCTCTCATCATTGATGTGACTGACTTATTTCAGCAATTTGAGGGTTTTCTGTTGTTGTCTAATGCTGGTGGGGCATATTATTCTGTTGTAATGTCACTCCTATGATAAATATAATTGTTTTTCTTGAGTGTACTTTTAACAAAGATTATATTTACTTTGAAGTCGAACGTTTAGGAATATAGGTGAAATCAGTTACCGATACAGACTTGGTGGCATAGCAGGAAGTGCAGAATGCCGTGAACCAAGAGGTTGTGAGTTCAAATTCCAGGTAAGGACCTGTTGACTAATATATTTACTGTATAAAAAAACATAAAAAATGTATGTCAAATATGTAAGTTGGAAACGCTTTACGTTAAAGCACTGCGTGGTATCATAATCACTCATTTGTGTTTGAAGGGCATCACCTGTGAAATCTCGTGAAAGGTTATGTGATCACATGGAAAACGTAATGTGAAATACCATCATCATATGTGAAGTGTTCCAAAAACACATGATTTCACATGTGCAAAACATGTGGAAATGCCATGGGATTTTCCACATGAAATCATGTGGTTTTCCATAAGGGTATGAATGTTTGAGAGCGTGCAGTGCATGCCTTTCCTCTGCTCTGTGTGTCATCCGTTCTGCTCTGTCGGGACAGCCCCCACCACAATATTAGATTTCCAGGGTTATTACTTCAACCAAACTCACTGGCCCGAGCACAGACTGTAAAGGTACGCACCGCTCCTCTCTCCCCATCTTTACCATAGAAATCCCCAGATAGTGTTGATCCAAGGAGAAGTTTTAATATACCCTGTCTCCTCAGGGTCTTACAGAGATTAATTCAATGCAAACAACATTAACAATGAWCATGTCAATAGTGAAAATATTATGGGCAGTAATAGGCCTTAGTGTCCTCAGAGGGCAGAGAATTCMTTCAGAGTGAGAAGTGTTCATCCACCCACCACATCGATAGTCATTTAGCTTATAAATAATGAAGGGTTCGGTKGATGTAGCAGGTATATCACTCGAGTGATTTAGAAATTGGACGTCTATCTTTGTCCCGAGGACGTCTGGAAATGCCTTCAAGACCTGCTACTATTACGAAACAGAGCCCTATTACTATCAAGTAGGCTTGGGTGTTGCTCGRACACCACCATGAATCTGTATCATTTGACTCTGAATCATAAATCAAATCAAWTTTTATTGGTCACATACACATGGTTAGCAGATGTTAATGCGAGTGTAGCGAAATGCTTGTGATTCTAGTTCCGACCGTGCAGTAATATCTAACAAGTAATCTAACAATTTCACAACAACTCCCTGATACACACAAGTGTAAAGGAATGAATAAGTATGTACATATAAATATTTGGATGAGCGATGGTTGTGCTGAATAGGCAAGATGCAGAAGATTGTATAGAGTACAGTATATACACATGAGATGAGTAATGTAGGGTATGTAAACATATAAAGTGGCATTGTTTAAAGTGACTAGTGATACATTTATTACATCCAAATTTTTATTATTAAAGTGCCTAGAGATTTGAGTCAGTGTGTTGGCAGCAGCCAGTCAATGTCAGTGATGGCTGTTTAAAGTCTGATGGCCTTGAGATACAAGCTGTTTTTCAGTCTCTCGGTCCCAGCTTTGATGCACCTGTACTGACCTCGCCTTCTGCCACTGGTTGAGGGATGGTTGAGGAACAGGCAGTGGCTTGGGTGGTTGTTGTCCTTGATGATCTTTTTGCCTCCTGTGACTCAGTGGTGAAGATGTCCTGAGGCAGGTAGTTTGCCCCGGGATGCATTGTGCAGACCTCACTACTCTCTGAGAGCCTTACGGTTGTGGGCGGAGCAGTTGCCGTACCAGGGGTGATACAGCCCGACAGGATGCTCTCGACTGCATCTGTAAAAGTTTGAGTTTTCGGTGACAAGCCACATATCTTCAGCCTGCTAAGGTTGAAGTGGCGCTGTTGTGCCTTCTCACCACGCTGTCTGTGTGGGTGAACCATTTCAGTTTGTCCGTGATGTGTATGCCAAGGAACTTAACTTTCCACCTTCTCCACTACTGTCCCGTCGATGTGGATAGGGGGATGCTCCCTCTGCTGGTTCTGAAGTTCATGATCATATCCTTTGTTTTGTTGACGTTGAGTGTGAGGTTATTTTCCTGACACCACACTCCAAGGGCCCTCACCTCCTCCCTGTATACCGTCTTGTCATGTTTGGTAATCAAGCCTACCACTGTTGTGTCTGTAAACAACGATTGAGTTGGAGGCGTGCATGGCCACGCGGTCATGGGTGAACAGGGAGTACAGCAGAGGGCTGAGAACGCACCCTTGTGGGGCCCCAGGGTTGAGGATCAGTGGGGTGGAGATGTTTCCTACCCTCACCACCTGGGGGTGGCCCGTCAGAAAGATCAGGACCCAGTTGCACAGGGCAGGGTCAAGACCCAGGGTCTCGAGCTTAATGATGAGTTTGGAGGATACTATGGTGTTGAATGCTGACCTGTAATCATAAACAGCTTTCTACATACAGTGGGGAGAACAAGTATTTGATACACTGCCGATTTTGCAGGTTTTCGTACTTACAAAGCATGTAGAGGTCTGTAATTTTTATCATAGGTACACTTCAACTGTGAGACGGAATCCAGAAATCACATTGTATGATTTTTAAGTAATTAATTTGCATTTTATTGCATGACATAAGTATTTGATCACCTACCAACCAGTAATAATTCCGGCTTCACAGACCTGTTGTTTTTCTTTAAGAAGCCCTCCTGTTCTCCACTCATTACCTGTATTAACTGCACCTGTTTGAACTCGTTACCTGTATAAAAAAACTCCATTGGGTTGCGCATTATGTTGAGAATACCAAAGCCGTGTTCCGGTCGACAAATTCCAAAAAGTATCCGTAATGGTCGTAGAAACATGTCAAATGTTTTTATAATCAATCTCAGGTTGTTTTTAACAAACATAATCGATAATATTTCAACCGGACCATAACCTATTCATTAAGAGACAAACGGAAAATGGAGAGCTACCTCGCGCGCGCAGGAACTATTCGGAGGACACCTGACTAGTTATGAAAAATCTGTTCATTTTTCAAAATAAAAGCCTGAAACTATGTCTAAAGCCTGTCACAGCCTGAGGAAGCCATTGAAAAGAATCTGGTTGATACCCCTTTAAATGGAAGAAAGACGGTCCGGAAACACAGATGAAAAAATATATATCACCCGGGTTATATTTCTCAGGTTTTCGTCTGCAGAATACGTTTTGTTATACTCACAGACAATATTTGACCGTTTTGGAGACTTTGGAGTGTTTTCTATCCTAATCTGTAAATTATATGCATATTCTACGATCTGGGCCAGAGAAAATGTCCGTTTACCTTGGGAACGATATTTTAAGAAAAAAAATATTCCGACCCCTAGCGTCAAGAGGTTAAAATCCTGCAGCGCACGCAAGGTCCCCCTGCTCAAGCCAGCGCATGTCCAGGCCCTCTGAAGTTTGCCAATTACCATCTGGATGATCCAGAGGAGGAATGGGAGAAGTCATGTGGTCTGATGAGACAAAAATAGAGCTTTTTGGTCTAAACTCCACTCGCCGTGTTTGGAGGAAGAAGAAGGATGAGTACAACCCCAAGAACACCATCCCAACCGTGACGCATGGAGGTGGAAACATCATTCTTTGGGGATGCTTTCTGCAAAGGGGACAGGACGACTGTACCGTATTGAGGGGAGGATGGATGGGCCATGTATCGGGAGATCTTGGCCAACAACCTCCTTCCCTCAGTAAGAGATTGAAGATGGGTCGTGGCTGGGTCTCCAGCATGACAACGACCCGAAACACACAGCCAGGGCAACTAAGGAGTGGCTCCGTAAGAAGCATCTCAAGGTCCTGGAGTGGCCTAGCCAGTCTCCAGACCTGAACCCAATAGAAAATCTTTGGAGGGAGCTGAAAGTCTGTGTTGCCAGCGACAGCCCGAAACCTGAAGATCTGGAGAGTCGTATGGAGAGTGGGCCAAAATCCCTGCTGCAGTGTGTGCAAACCTGGTCAAGAACTACAGGAAACGTATGATCTCTGTAATTGCAAACAAAGGTTTCTGTACCAAATATTAAGTTCTGCTTTTCTGATGTATCAAATACTTATGTCATGCAATAAAATGCAAATTAATTACTTAAGAAAAAAATCATACAATGTGATTTTCTGGATTTTTGTTTTAGATTCCGTCTCTCACAGTTGAAGTGTACCTATGATAAATAATTACAGACCTCTACATGCTTTGTAAGTAGGAAAACCTGCAAAATCGACAGTGTATCAAATACTTGTTCTCCCCACTGTAGGTATTCCTCTTGTCCAGATGGGTTAGGGCAGTGTGCAGTGTGAATGCGATTGTGTGAAGGACAGCCCGCAGGTTTTGGTAGCGGGCCGTGTCAGTGGCACTGTATTATCCTCAAAGTGAGCAAAGAAGTAGTTTAGTTTGTCTGGGAGCAAGACGTCAGTGTCAGTGTTTTCTTTTTGTAATCCTTGATCGACTGTAGACCCTGCCACATACGTCTCGTGTCTGAGCCGTTGAATTGTGACTCTACTTTGATCTATACTGACACGCATCGCTTGTTTGATTCCCTGCGGAGGGAATGGCTACACTGTTTGTATTCGGTCATGTTTCCGGTCGTCTTGCCATGACTAAAAGCAGTGGTTCGCGGTTTCAGTTTTGCGCGAATGCTGCCATCAATCCACGGTTTCTAGTAGGGGAAGGTTTTAATAGTGACCGTAGGTACAACATCACCGATGCACTTGCTAATAAACTCGCTCACTAAATCAGCGTGTACATCAATGATGTTGTCTGAGGCTATCCGAAACATATCCCAGTTCACGTGATCAAAGCAATCTTGAAGTGTGGAATCAGATTGGTCGAACCAGCGTTGAACAGAACTGAGCAYGGGCGTTTCCTGTCTATAGGATGGGAGCAACAAAATAGAGTCRTGGTCAGATTTGCCGAAASGAGGGYGAGGGAGGGCTTTGTTTAAAAATTTYGGGAGCCTTGTTTTCAGATTAATTAGCTTTGTTAAAACCTCTCTTGGGCTAGGGGGCAGTATCAGTCTGGATGACAATAGTGCCCAAAGTAAACTGCCTGTTACTCAGGCCCAGAAGCTAGGATATGCATGTAATTGGTAGATTTAGATAGAAAACACTCTAAAGTTTCTAAAACTGTTAAAATAATGTCTGTGAGTGACAGAACTCGGCRAAAACCCGAGGACAAACCATGCAGAATATTTTTTTTTCAGCAGTCATTTTTAATATGAAGGGAAAACCTCCCAGATAGCAGTTCCTAGGGCTTCCACTAGATGTCAACAGTCTTTAGAAAGAGTTTTTCAGGCTTGATTTGGGAAAAATTWGCTAAAATGTGTAGTTTTTCTAAAGTGGTCCATTTTGGCTGAGTGTTTTCACGCGCGTGGATGAGAGCGCGTACTTTGTTGTTTATCTCCGGTAATGACTAACGATTCTCCGTCTTATCATTTATTTACGTATTAGGGTACCTGAGGTTTGATCATAAACGTTGTTTGACTTGTTTGGAGATGTTCATTGGTAACGTTTGGGATTCATTTTGTATGCATTTTGAAAGAGGGAAACCGGTGGATCATTGAATGAAGCGCGCCATAAACTGAGTTTTAGGGGAAGAAAGAAGGACTTTATCGAACAAAAGGACCATTTGTGATGTAGCTGGGACCTTTTAGAGTGCAACAGAAGAAGATCTTCAAAGGTAAGGCTTTTTTTTTGCTATTTCTGACCAATGGCCTGGTTGGAAAATGTTTTAATGCTTTTGTGTGCTGGGCGCTATCCTCAGATATTCGCATGGTGTGCTTTCGCCGTAAAGCCTTTTTAAATCTGACACAGTCACTGGATTAACAAGAAGTTAAGCTTTTAACTGATGTATGATCCTTGTATTTTCATCCATGTTAATATTACTATTTCTGTAATTTGAATTTCGCAATTTCACTGGATGTTGTCGAGGTGGGTCGCTAGCGGCACGTCTAGCCAAGAGGATAAAATCCCCAGCAACAATAAATGCAGCCTCAGGATATGTGGTTTCCAATGTACATAGAGCCCATGAAGTTCATTCAGGGCCGTCGAGGTGTCTGCTTGGGGGGGATATACCGGCTGTGATTATAATCGAACATAATTATTTGGGTACATAATGCGGTCGGCATTTGATTGTAAGGAATTCTATGTCAGGTGAACAAAGGACTTGAGTTCCTGTAGGTTGCATGTTCGATCCCAGTGCTAGACATTTTTTTTACTCTTCCTAAACCTTAATCCTTACATTAACCATTCGTAATGAGTTCTTAAACTTAATATTTTAATCCTATCCAAACCTTAACGCTTAACCTTCTAACCCTTAAACCTTCGAGGAGAAATCAACCCAGGATGTCAAAAACCTTCAATGCTGTAGAATTGTTTGGTATCCTTTCCCAGATCTGTGTCTCCTCATGGCTTTGTTTTTGCTCTGATATGCACTGTCGACTGTAGGACCTAATATAGACAAGTGTGTGCCTTTCCAAATCATATCCAATCAATTGATTTAACACAGGTGGACTCAAATCAAGTTGTAGAAACATCTCAAGGATGATCAATGCAAACAGGACGCACTGAGCTCAATTTCGAGTCTCATAGCAAAGGGTCTGAATACCTACGTAATAAGGTATCTGTTTTTTATTTGTAATAGTTTTGCTTTGTGATTATGGGTTTTGTGTGTAGATTGAGAAACATTATTTAATCCATTTTAGAATAAGGCTGTAACGTAACAAAAAGATGAAAAAGATCACATTTACGTAGGTATTCAGACCCTTTACTCAGTACTTTGTTTGAAGCATCTTTGGGAGCGATTACAGCCTCAAGTCTTCTTGGGTATGACGCTACCAGCTTATCACACCTGTATTTGGAGAGTTTCTCCCTTCTTCTCTGCAGGTCCTCTAAAGCTCAGTCAGGTTGGATGGGGAGTGTTTCAGTACAGCTATTTTTCAGTCTCTCCAGAGATGTTAGATCGGTTCAAGTCCGGGCTCTGGTTGGGCCACTCAAGTACATTCAGAGACTTGTCCGAAGCATTGTCTTGGCTGTGTGCTTAGGGTCATTATCCTTTGGAAGATGAACATTCGCCCCAGTCTGAGATCCTGAGTCAACCTATACAGACAGGTATGTGCCTTTCCAAATCATGTCCAATCAATTGAATTTACCACAGGTAGACTCAACTCAAAGTTGTAGAAACATCAAGTATAATTACTGGAAACAGGATGCAGCTGAGCTCAATTTCGAGTCCTCATAGCAAAAGGTCTGAATACTTTTGTAAATAAGGTATGTTTTATTTTTTATAAATTTAACAAAAACAAAAAATATTAATTACATTTTTTAAGAATAAGGCTGTAACGTAACAAAATGTGGAAAAATCTTGGGGTCTGAATACTTTCCAAATGCACTGTAAATCACACTGTGATAAAATCTACAATTTACCTATGTGATATGACTTGGAATTAACCATTGGTTCTTTGTACTTTGTAAAATACAACCTATGTATTTTTTTCAATATGATAATTCAATGTGTTTTGAATTAATCTGACCTTAGCTGTCTTTTATTCATTTTCCTGATAAAAATGACAAAGTGCTAGGGACGTGGCTGTGCCATTGGGATATGTAAATCTATATGCAGACGTACATACTCACATGTACACACGAGCGTGCACACACACACACAAACACATACATACTACAGTATTCATGGCGTGATACTTCCCAGTAGATCAGATGACGAATGAAACCCATTATGGAGATGACCCAGTGCAAGATACAAAGAAACATAGTATAACACTACAGATGATATGGATGACCTACAGTAGCTCTCACCACCAACACAGTGAGACACGTGGGGAAAGAAGCAGTGTTTCAAGGTGATTGTTGATGCAAAGAATAAATGACAGACTCATGATTAGAGCTGTTATGGTGACCTTATTACCGCCACACTGACGGTCAAGAGTCATGAAGGCAGTCTAATTCCACATTTAGTCATGGTAATTAGACTTCTCCAAGCTCTGATACTGCTGATGGTCATTAGTAGCCTAMCAAACTTGCTAACTGCCTGGTGCTCAGCACTCTATTTTCCCTCTAATCACTCTGAAATCAATGCAAATGTAAACGAAAATGTAATCAAACACTTGYGCCACATTACTATAGGCTATGCAATTGCGTGAAAAAACAGAGTGATGGCCTCTTAAAAAGARGAGGATCCCACCAACGTTCTATAGGTTAGGCCTACTATATTTATTTCTCAACTTTCCTAATATTAAGTATGTTGCTTGTCTTTACAACAGGAGTTTAGCCTACCTGGCTGGCATGAAAATGAACCATGGGAAATGCATCCTCCATTCGCTTTTGAAGTATTTTTTCCCTTCCCCTGTTTCGAGACAGGTGCATGATAATGGTCCATTCTAAATGAAAACAAATTTCACACATATATTGTTTAGTATATGTAAAGACAAGATTAAATCAAGAATAGTCTGATGGATGACAATATTAGCTTGTCACTTGTGAATTATATATGATCAATGCCAAGCGTAAGGCAAGAAACAATGCTTGTTATTATTATTTTTTTTTCTCTAATCAGTCGCACACCTCATGTAGCCTAGCCCATAGGCCTATATGTTTTGATAAGATCTGTATCACAACTAAAGTGGCCAAAAACTTTACTAAAAATAAGCACTTTAATCTGCTTTACAAGGGTGTAGAGCCTAACTGGCATACATAAGCACTGGCGTGAGTTCAAGTTTGGGAATAATATTTTCTCCATTAAAATGCACCGTTAAATATAAGCATTTATGAATCATCGCATTTGTGGCCACTTCTGATAAATGTGTTTTCCGCTAATTGAACATTCACTCAAATAGCCTACTGCCTGTGCGCAATGCATCGCATATATTGTGAAGAAATAGCCAAATAGTTTATCAACATTTTAAGCAAACATTGCGATCTGTTGTATCAGCCTAATTGCGTGGAAAGGTTTTTTTGATGATAGTGGTTGTATAATTGGGATCTATCGAATCCCACAACTGTCCCAGACTGGTTTGGAATAGTGTTTCTTGCAACAGAATAGAATAGGTCAACATTTTGTACTATGCAGGATAGTAGATTTGACATAGGCTAGTGCTTTTGCTGTCCGTTAGGCCTACTCATCTTGTTGGCTGACGAAAAGTAAATGTGGACAGTTCTTCCAATATCTTCAATTATGCACCTCGGAATTGATAAGGACGGGCGAGTTGCGTCCCGAAGTGTCTGTCTTCACTTGTAGCCTGTCACTTGTAGCCTATGAGAAGACCCGATCACGTGATGGAGAGCCATCTGAGTGAGAGGTGCTTCGCAGCACTCAGGGAGAAGGGAATTATAGTTATTATATTTAGCCCAAGGGCACAATGGCACTCGCCGCAAAAAGGCATGGATTTTTTTAGCGAGCATTACGGATGGAAATTCGAGGCATTATTATTATAGTTTGTCAAACTGTGAATGAAAGACTGATGAGTGTGTACAGCCTGTGTAAAAAAACAAAGCAGAGCTAATGCTTTTCAACCAAATTTTTCAAATCCTCATTAGAGTTGCTCATGCAGCTTAAAACTTCTTATGGCTGCAACCCCGTTAACGGATCGATATGACAACAGCCAGTGAAAGTGCAGGGCCCCAAATTCAAACAGATATCGCATAATTAAATTCCTCAAAACATACATCATGATACCATTTTAAAGATAATCTTGTTAATCCAACAAGTGTCCGATTTCAAATAGGTTTTTCAGCGAAAGCAACACAAACGATTATGTTAGGTCACCGCAAAATCACAGACAAAGTCATCACAGAAAATCTTGTCTGCTAAATGAACTAGTGTAGCCCACAGCCATATGGCATAGCCAGATCAGGACAACTTAGAGTATGCTATTCTTTTCTTCTGAAATAGACTACCTTTTCTCATGTCATGTTTTTTTTAGACATGTCTAAAATAAATAATGGATTTATTGTGAAGGTGTAGCCTCTATTACATGAACTTATGAGATGCTAAATGTGTTCATGTTCATTTACGGTCAAATTAACCGGAGACAACCAGAGTTTTTTGCATGACAATCACCTGCTGATGAAATTTCGTGACAGACACAGCCCTACTCATGTCCACATACCATATCAATCATCCATCATACCCTGGGAATGGTTTGGTTGGTCTATGAGTGCACACACACGCATACACATACAGACGCACACACATACATGCAAACACACACACACACAGAAATCAACGCATGGGAACACACACACAGGAACACATCCACACAATTGCGTCCTGTTGCGTAGATTAACAAGTTTCTGTCTGAGCTGATTTGTATTCTGCGATCAGGGTCTACAGCAGGCTCAGTCACGTTTCCGCAAGTCACTTAACTTTTCAATTTATTCCCTGCCAAGCGGAAAAGAGGAGCCATCTACACCAGGTTTGTGTTTGCTCTAACACTAATATCCATAAACTATAGTGTCACGTCACAAATCTTTTGGGCAGGTATAGATGCAGGCTGATTCGTCTGTCTCTCTCTCTGTCTCTCTTTCGCTCTGTCTGTGTGTGGTGTGTGTGTCTCTGTTTGTGTGTGAGAGAGAGAGATGTGCATTTGTTTCTGTGGTGTATATATTTCTTTCCTAATTGTGTTTTTACTGAATCCCATGTCTGCACATACAGAGTGCCAATGTGAAACCACATTTAAACAGCTTAATGTTAAATTGAGAGACTGTGTTGGATCTGTAAATAGCAGCGAGGGCAAGGGCATTCTTGAAAATCTATTATTTTCCCCCATTCAAATATGGTACCATGACAACACCATACAGCCTATTAGCAGTGTGAGAGCAGGTCAGATTTTGTGTAATGTGTTTTTGATGGCGGTACATACGCTGCTGGTGGATATGTGCGTGTGTCTGTGTGTGTGTGTGTGTGTGTGTGTGTGTTGCTGGTGGATATATAGCCTGTTAACTGCTCTATCTACCAACTAACATATGACAACACGCAGAGATGGAGAAAGAGAGAGGGGTAGGAATAGAAGACAGAGAAACGGAAAGCAGGTGGCTGCTGTGAATTAAATCGAGGATAGAGGGAGGAAAAGAGAGGAGAGAGGTGGCTGCTGTGAGTCAAATCAAGATGAATGCTCTCTCCCTGTTACAGAAAACAAGCGTATCTCAGAATGTGACAACATCAGTGAATCTGTCGTCTGGTGGAGGGAAAAAAACTGAACGTTGGCTAAAAGCTGAAATCTACTGAGGACGCACATTATTAGTAGCTTCCAGGTATCAGCCGAGCTAATCCACTCATAATGCTGCCGTTTACCCGTTTTAGAACTGTTGTAACAGGCCAATTAGGATCCAGAAATGTTGTTATATTTGAATCCTAAGAACTAAAAAATAAAATCTCATAACCCAATAACAATTTTTATTCCCACTTTTTCAAATCTCAAACAAGGTTTCATTGGGAATGCAGACAAATCGTTTTTTATCAAAAGCAATCACCTTTGCATGTGAAAACACAGAATCCTACTCATTACTCCACGTGCTTAACCTATGTCACTTTTGTTTTGAACCGACTTCGCTGTCGGCCAGAACAGGGCACCTGGCTCACACTCGTGCGGCAGCCCGGTTCCAAAATKAATGCAATCACTTTTCACCTGGTGCAAGGTCCGCCCACCCTCAGACAGGTTTTTTCCATGGACGATACATTGGAGATAATATACTTTACGACAACAACTAGAAATAATAGAACAACATGAAACATCTAAGAAGCCATGCCTGRTATTCATAGCAGATTTTGAAAAGGCCTTTGATAAAGTAAGACTGGATTTTATATATAAATGGCTGGATTTTTTTATGTTTTGGTAAGTCTTTCAATGGGTTAAAGTAATATATAGCAACCCCAGGTGTAAAATAGTAAATAGCGGCTACTTCTCAAAAAGAATTGTGAACTTTCAATAGGAGTTTAACAAAAAGGTGTCCGCTGTCACCATATTTATTCGTTATTGCCATCAAAATGATAGCTATTCAAATCAGATCAAATAACAACATTAGAAATCCAAGGCTTAAAAACAAAGGTGTACATGTATGTAGATGACTGAAGTTTTATATTAAGTCCACAAGCTAGATCCCTGCAATGTTTCATTAAGATCAGATAACTCTGTCTTGTCTGATAAAAACCTCATTATGATCTAATGTACATGTTCTTAATCTTAAAAAAAAATTTACTTGACACCTGCAGTTATCCTATAAATCGACTAGTGAAGTAGACAATCTTGGTATCATTATCACAAATAATATAATGAGCTCTCCACAATTCATTTAAATAGAAACGAATACAAATAGACATGATCCTGAAACTATGGAGAGGCAACTACCTTCTATTTATGTAAAAATGACCATGATTATGCCTTAGTAATATCTCACTTCACTCACTTATGGCGCTGCCTACTCCTGATGATTCGTTTTTCAAATCATATTAGCAAAAATTATTCGCTTTATCTGGGATGATAAATCAGACAAGATAAAGCACGCCTATCTATATAATAAATATGAACTGGGTGGGTTGAGATTATTAAATATAAAATCACTCTAAAGCTTCACTGACAAAACGTTTTACTTGAACCAAAGTGGTTCTCAAGTCGATGAGTAAGTAAAGCTCATTCATTGTTTAAATTTTTCTTTTTGCCTTTGTGCATATTGCAATGTCTCATTTTCAATTATTTGAAAAGTGCCATCCTCTTTTGTCACCAAAAGCCCTATATACTACCCACCACTGCGACCTGTATGCTCTCTTTGGCTGGCCCTCGCTACATATTCGTTGCCAAACCCACTGGCTCCAGGTCATCTATAAGTCTTTGCTCGGAAGCCCTGCCTTATCTCAGCTCACTGGTCACCATAGCAACACCCACCCATAGCACTCGCTCCAGCAGGTATATTGCACAGGTCATCCCGAAATCCAACACTTCCTTTGGCCGCATTTCCTTCCAGTTCTCTGTTGCCAATGACTGGAACGAATTGCAAAAATCTCTGAAGCTGAAGTCTTATATCTCCCTCTCTAACTTTAACCTATCTGGGATATGTGGGACGGTAGCGTCCCACTTGGCCAATAGCCAGGGAAAATGTAGAGCGCCAAATTCCAAAAAATGATATAAAATCAAACTTTCATTAAATCACATATGTAAGATACCAAATTAAAGCTACACTCATTGTGAATCCAGCCAACATGTCAGATTTCAAAAAGGCTTTTCGGCAAAAACATAAGATGCTATTATCTGATGATAGCACAACAGTAAACAAAGAGAAAGAAGCATATTTCAACCCTGCAGGCACGACACAAAAACGCAGAAATAAAATATAAATCATGCCTTACCTTTGACGAGATTCTTTTGTTGGCACTCCAATATGTCCCATAAACATCACAAATGGTCCTTTGTTCGATTAATTCCGTCCATATATATCCAAATTGTCCATTTATTTGGCGCCTTTGATACAGAAAAAAACAGCTTCCAATTTGCGCAACGTCACACAAAATATCTCATAAATTACCTCTAAACTTTGCCAAAACATTTCAAACTACTTTAGTAATACAACTTAAGGTATTTGTAAACGTTAATAATTGATCAAATTAAAGACGGGTCTATCTGTTTCAATACAGGAGATCAACAAACTAACGCTACGTTTCTAGTCTTGCGCAACTCTCAAACAGTACACATGACGTTACACTGTTTCCAGGTGGCCTTACTTCTTCATTGCACAAAGGAATAACCTCAACCTATTTCCAAAGACTGGTGACATCCAGTGGAAGCGGTAGGAACTGAAAACAGGGTGATTAGAAATCCAGTATTCCAATGAAAACAAATTGAACAGACAGTGACCTAAAAAAAAAAAATATAAAAAATAATGGTTAGTCCTCGGGTTTTGCCTGCTACATAAGTTCTGTTATACTTACAGACATAATTCAAACAGTTTTAGAAACTTCAGAGTGTTTTCTTCCAAATCTACTAATACTATACATATCTTATATTCTGGGGATGAGTAGAACGAAGTTGAAATTGGGCACGCTATTTATCCAAAAGTGAAAATGCTGCCCCCTATCCTAGAGAAGTTAAGCATCATCTGTCAGAGCAGCTTACCGATCACTGTACCTGTACACAGCTAATCTGTAAATAGCACACCCAACTACCTCATCCCCATATTGTTATTTATCCTCTTGCTCTTTTGCACCCCAGAATCTCTACTTTCACATCATCATCTGCACATCTATCACTCCTGTGTTAATGCTAAATTATATTTATTTCTCCTCTAATGGCCTATTTATTGCCTTACCTCCCTACTCTTCTACATTTTCACACACTATACATACATTTTTCTATTGTGTTATTGACTGTTCGTTTGTTTATGTGTAACTCTGTGTGTTGTTTTGTCACACTGCTTTGCTTTATCTTGCCAGGTCGCAGTTGTAAATGAGAACTTGTTCTCAACTGCCTACCTGGTTAAATAAAGGGGGAAAAATATATAAAATGCAGATTAGCACCAATTGATTACAGCATTACCCCAAAAATGGAGGAGGTTCATCTCCCAACAAACCCTAGAAATTGGAGACCTGGTCAGTCTCAAATGACTGCCTCCCTGGTTCACCAACTACTGTCACTCTTTACTAATACTCTTACTAAAATTATTTATCTTTAACTCGCAATTTGTGGACTCTATTAATTAGATAGATTCAATATGTATGTTAAACATCACAGCATAGTTTTAAGTATTGCGCGTAGAAACCTGAAGTGGGTGGCCAGCAGAGATATGTGAGATGGGTTGAGGGAAACTGAAGGTTGGGATGTGGAACTGGAGACAAATGGGTGTGGAGTTGYTGGGCAGGGGATAGAATGACAGTCAAAGATTCAAGTAAAAAATACAGTCAAAATAAACAAACAAATGAAGTTTGAATGGCAACGCTGTTACATCCCATGCCTGTTTGCCTGCTGGTTGAGAGAATGCCAAGAGTGTGCAAAGCTGTTAAGGCAAAGGGTGGCTACTTTGAAGAATCTAAAATCTAAAATATATTTTGATTTGTTGAACACTTTTTTGGTTACTACATGATTCCATGTGTTATTTCATAGGTTTGATGTCTTCACTATTATTCTATAATGTAGAAAATAGTAACAATAAAGTAAAACCCTGTAATAAGCAGGTGTGTCCAACGTTTTGGCTGGTATTGTATGTGTGGGGTAGAGAGATKAGGTCGTCATGTTAAACAATATTGCACAAAGAGTGAGTTCATGCAACTTWTTATATGACTTGTTTAGAACATGTTGACTTCAGAACTACTTTATTGGGTCTTGTGAAAATGAAATACAGAAATATCTCATTTACCTAAGTATTCACATCCATGAGTAACAATACTGTTAGAATCACCTTTGGCTCTGTCTTTTGGGGTAAATCACCTGGATTGTACAATATTGCACATTATCATAAAAAAAATTCTTCAAGCTCTGTCAATTGGTGTTGACATTGCTAGACAGCCATTGTTAAATCTTGCCATAGCTTTTCAAGCCAATTTAAGGCAAAACTGTAACCAGGCCACTCAGGAACATTCAATGTCGTCTTGGTAAGCAACTCCAGTGTAGATTTGGCCTTGTGTTTAGATTATTGTCCTGCTAAAAAGGTTAATTTTTCTCCCAGTGTCTGTTGGAAAGAAGACTGAATCAACATTTTCTCCAGGATTTTGCCTTGTAACGGTAGTCGTCATATTCCCCTCCTCGGACAGAGAGAGGCGAGAAGGATCGGACCAATACGCGGAGTGGTTATGTTCATAATGATTTAATATAACAAAACTGAACACTGAATTACAAAACAAAAAAACGAAGTGCAGAAACCTATACAGTACCTGTGGTGAAAAACACAAACACGGAAACAAACACCCACAAAACACACGTGAAACCCAGGCTGCCTATGTATGATTCTCAATCAGGGACAACGATTGACAGCTGCCTCTGAGAATCATACCAGGCCGAACACAAAAATCCCAACATAGAAAATCAACCATAGACAAACCCACCCAACTCACGCCCTGACCAACTAAAATAAATACAAGACAAAGGAAAACAGGTCAGGAACGTGACTGCCTGTGTTTAGCTGTATTTTGTTTATTTAAAATATTGAAAGAATAATGGCCAAATATTGACAATCCAGGTGGACTAAGCTCTTAGAGACTTACCCAAAAAGTCACACAGCTGTAATTGCTGCCAACTGTGTTTTTAACATGCATTGTCTCAGGGAGTTAGTTATCAAAGATATATCACGGTTTTATTTTTCAGATTTTTTTTGTAAATGTTAGAAATGTTTCTTATTTTGAGAGTATTTTGTGTTAATCGTTGACCAAAAATTAGAATTAAATCCATTTTAATCCACTTTGTAAGAGAACTAAATGTAGAAAAGTCTAGGGTGTGTGAATACTTTCTGAAGAACTGTACATTACTCTAGTGTATCATGACTTGTGTCTTTGTTGGAGTGTAGGTCCATAAATACAGGAATTCTACCTGTTAAGTATGTTGTGTTGCTAGAGTTTAGGTGTGCCTTTGCGCTTCAGCAAACAAAGAAAGGAGGGATGCTCAACAACAATGACAAAAAATCATGAAGGGCTTACCAAAAAAACTTCTGCCAGGACTAATGAGGAATTAAAGGAGTTGGAGACTATAACAAAAAGGCAGAGATATTATTTATTTTCTGACTTTAATCCATTGTCCAGGATAACGAACAGGTGACTGACTTTTTACGTCATGCTGATGTCTTCCTCAGAGGGACCTGACCATTGCACCATTGCTGTCCCTGTGCATTGCAGGCCACAAAGAGAACTGGAGTTATTGGCCAGACTGGTATACTGCAGCCTGGGCTGGGTGAGATAGATGCCTCAAACCTTGACAACACTAACTTTACTAATACAGACTAACCCATACTATCATCATGATCCTCATACCATGTTATTGTTGACAATACCAGCAGTGTTGAATACACGCACAGAAACTATTAACTAAAAATGATGAGAATAAAAATCCATCAATCTACACACAATACCCCATAATAACAAAGTAAACACAGGAATGTATTGCTGATTAACAGATATCACATTCACATAAGTATTCAMACCCTTTACTCAGTACCTTGTTGAAGCACCTTTGGCAGCAATTACAACCTCGAGTCTTCTTGGGTATGACGGTACAAGCTTGGCACACCTGTATTTGGTGAGTTTCTCCCAATCCTATCAAGCTCTGTCAGGATGGATGGGGCGCATTGCTGCACAGCTATTTTTAGGTCTCTCCAGATATGTTCGATAAGGTTCAAGTCCTGACTCTGGTTGAGATACTCAAGGTCAATCAGAGACTTGTCCCGAAGCCACTCCTGCGTTTTCTTGGCTGTGTGCTTAGGGTCATTGTCCTGTTGGAAGGTAAACCTTCATCCGAGTCTGAGGTCCTGAGCGCTCTGGAGCAGGTTTTCATCAAGGATCTCTCTCTGTACTTTGCTCCGTTAATCTTTGCCTCGATCCTGACTAGTCTCCCAGTCCCTTCCGCTGAAAAACACCCCCGCAGCATGAGGTTTCCACGACCATGCTTCTTGTAGGGATGTTGCAAGGTTTCCTCCAGATGTGACACTTGGCATTCAAGCCAAATAATTGAATCTTGGTTTCATCAGACCAGAGAATAATGTTTCTCATGGTCTGAGAGTCCTTAGATGCCCTTTGGCAAACTACAACCGGGCTGTCATATGCCTTTTACTGAGGTGTGGCTTCCATCTGGCCACTCTACCGTAAATGCCTGATTGGTGGAGTGCTGCAGAGATGGTTGTCCTTCAGGAAGGCCCTTCTCCCCCGATTGCTCAGTTTGGCTGGGTGGCCAGSTCTAGGAAGAGTCTTGGTGGTTCCAAACTTCTTCCATTTAAGAACGATGGAGGCCAGTGTGTTCTAGGGGATCTTCAATGCTGCATTMATTTTTTGGTACCCTTCCCCAGATGTGTCTCGATACAATCCTGTCTCAGAGCTCTACGGACAATTCCTTCGACCTCACGGCTTTCTTTTTGTTCTGACATGCACTGTCAACTGTGGGATCTTATATAGACAGGGGTGTGCCTTTCCAAATCATGTCCAATCAATTGAATTTACCACAGGTGGACTCAAATCAAGTTGTAGAAACATCTCAAGGATGATCAATGGAAACAGGATGCACCTGAGCTCGATTTCGAGTCTCATGGCAAAGGGTCTGAATACTTATGTAAATAATGTATCTGTTTTTTATTTTAATAAATGTTTACACATTTCTAAAAACCTGTTTTCACTTTTTCATTATGGGGTATTGTGTGTAGATTGTTGAGGATTTTATTTTATTTAATCCATTTTAGAATAAGGCTGTAACATAACAAAATGTGAAAAAAGTCAAGGGATCTGAATCCTTTCCAAAGGCACTGTAGATAATGTATTTAAGCAGTAAGGCCTGAGGTGGTGTAGTATATGGCTAATAGCCATGGTATATTAGCCATACCATGGTATAAGGGCTGTTCTTACGCACTACACAACTCAGACTGCCTGGGTACAGCATTTAGCCGTGGCATATTGGGCAAATATGTACCACAAACCCCTGACGTGCCTTATTGCTATTATAAACTGTTACCAACATAATTAGAGCAATACAAATACATGTTTTGTTATACCTTTGGTATACGGTCTGATTTAAGATTTAAGTGCCTTTGAACAGGGCATGGTAGTAGGCACCAGGCACACCGTTTTGAGTGTATCAAGAACTGCAACGCTGCTCGGTTTTTCATGCTCAACATTTTCCCATTTGCATCAAGAATGGTCCACCACCCAAAGGACATCCAGCCGACTTTACACAACTGTGGGACAAATTGGAGTCAACATGGGCCAGCATCCCTGTAGAACACTTTTGACACCTTGCAGAGTCAAATGACCCGACGAATTGAAGCTGTTCTAAGGGCAGAAGGGGGTGCAACGTAATACTAGGAAGGTGTTCATAAGGTCTGAACACTCAGTTAATATACTGTATATAGTGTACAAAAGTGGCTGGAACCAGTTAAGGGAACAGAACCAAAAAGTGTAAAATAATGCATTTTTTTTGTGGAACTGAACCAGAACCGAAAACGAAAGTGATCTATACTGTTCTGGAACAGAACCAATATTTTTTTTACTATTTTCACAAGTATGTGGTAAAACTTCACAACTCTTAGTACAAAACTCAAACCAGATCATCAAAAATTGTTTTTGTTGTACAATACACAAAATCAGACAGTAACTTTTTCACCAAACCTAATCAGTSTTTCATCTGGAAATACCTTTCAAATAAAGTTGCCTTTCGCATTGCAATGCTAACACTACTTTTTATATGATTCTCTTATTTGTTTTAACTTCTTACATTTGACCATCACTTAATCCGAATGCACTTAATGATTAATCACTTAACCATTTGGCAAACCTATAGACTTTAAAACTGGTTTGTCTACTACATGGATTTTGAGAACTACGGGAATAAAATGTGTTTCTAAAGTAAAAACATCTCAATTACATGTATGATACATGACAACCACACATGACTACTTGTTATTGCTAATTGATCTCACATAGTGTTAACCACAATTGGTCACTAGATAAAAGGGTGTGTGTGAACTCTTGCAATTTCTTTCAACATGSAGCAGGATATACAGCAAAGGAGGTGAAGAAATCAAAGAGATTGTGAACAATTGGCCCGTCAGAGAGGTGAGCATGGGCCCCATCGAAGATGTGGACATCAGAGGGTGTCATAGTTTCACCTGTCACAAGGGTTTTCTGTTACTAATTAGGATTGTCACCCTTTGCAGAAGCTTGATTTCGTTGCCATGTGTGGTTGTCTCCTGAGTGAGTTATTCAATCATAGTGTTTGTTGTTTTCCCAAGTTTTACTTTGCACCTACTGGTGAACTTTTTTCCCAGCAAAGTTATTATGTTTATCCTAACCACTGGTTCCTCGTCTGGTTCTCTTCCCTGCTCCTGGGTCATACTTCATCATGTCACAACAAGCTTCTGCCTCCAACATGGACCCATCAGAGTTCGACCAGATCAAAATCATTATAACCCACCAAGGAGCACTGATGGGGCAGCAGCAAGAACTCTTCCAAATATCAGAGACTTTCCAGGCACTTACCGACTCCCTCCAACCACTGCACACCCCCACCCAGTAGGAGCCATTGCCCAAGTTTCAGTGCCTAGTGCTCCAGTCGTTAACGTAGATCCCCCAGAGAACCTGCACCTGGAACCCAAGATTCCAGCACCCCGAGTGGTATGACGGCCACCCAGGAGGATGCAAAGGGTTCCTCACTTTTTGGGGGGTATGAACTGGTTCAGAACTTCATTTTGCTGGTCAGAACAGTGGAAAAAAAATGTAATGGTTCTGTTCAGAAATAAAAAATAATTTCAGTTCCAACCCCTGGTACAAAACACTAGGAACACCTTAATATTGAGTTTCACTCACCTTTGCCGGAAAATCTTTAAAATGGTGTAAGATACATGTATGTTTGAGGAATTTTAATTATGGGATTTCTGTTGTTTTGAATTTGGCGCCCTGTAGTTTCACTGGCTGTTGAAGAAGTGGGACGCTACCGTCTCATGTACCCTAGAGAGGTATTTAACCTGTCTCCACCCCTTCGTCTACACTGATCGTAGTGGTTTTAACAGGTGACATCAATAAGGGATCATGGCTTTCACCTGTACTTTCACATGGATTCACCTGGTAAGTCTATGTAATGGAAAGAGAAGATGTTCCTAATCTTTTGTACTCTTAGTGTAAACAGAATACACTAACCAGTGTTCAATGTGTCTGTATACAGTCTCTAAGGTGCATGTTGGGTGGCAGGTGTCTCTGACGATGTTCATGCCATGCATGACCCACATCAACACATCCTGTGAGAGGTAGGGAGAGACAGCGTGAGGTGAGGAATGAGAAGGGGAGTGAGAATTTAAAAAAACAGTGGGACAGAGGAAAGATTTCCTCAGGACATAGTAATGAAATTACATAAATAACTGTTTCCAGAAATCATAAATGCTCCCTTTGTCACCTTAGCTGTAATTACTACACAGAGGAATCATATCACAGTGGACATTGCAGAATATCCTTTGACCTTATCATGATCTAGTGAGCGTTGTCTCTGTTCAGCCATCACTACCACTGCAGGCCAAAGTCTTAGTGGAACTGTTTAGACAGCAGCTCCCTGGCCAGCTTGCACAGCACTGTCATTTTCTTGGTCAGAATCTGCATTCAAAGAAAACACAGATATCAATACCCAACATCTATAACATTGTGTGTGTGAGAGGGTGTTAATGAGAGGATGTGCTGTGCTGCTCACCTTCTGAGAAGAGCATCATCTGACAGATCTGCTGCAGGTCAGGGACTGTGGCCACCACAGGTCTGAACAGGGTTTTGACTGATTCCGGCAGCTGAGTGCRCCCAGCATAGCCAGTGTTTATAGTGATGAACACAAAGGAGACAAACATGGGAAGTTACTACAGGAGGTACATGAATAAAACATTTATGTGGACTACAATTAAAGTTATAGCCATAACTGCAACAGGGGCAGTAATGATAAGAGCCTACCTGGTGTGCTGGTGCATCTTCTTGGAGTGGTTCTTCAGTGCGATCCTGGACACAGGCAGGGTCGCCGCTACCCAGGATTACTTACACACTTACTTTGTCTTGTTTGTCCCGGTTGGGACATAATGCTGCAACAATCTTCTGCTACTTGTCTGTCTTGGACCCAGCTTGCACCCTGTCCCATGAGAGAGACATCTCACCCACCTTCAATGCCTGTACTCACACACACACGGTCTTTCTATAAACTAGGGTACCAGTGAGCGTTTCTTGTACTGGCGATCTGTTTGGAGCTGTTACAAAATCAATTAATAATAAAACATATTTTATAAGTCAATACATTATGATACTGTAGAAAGGGGGCAGATGGATACATTCAATATAATTCACCAGTTGAATCAAAACCTCTCATGCTTGGAGTCTTCACAGATTTGGCAAAAATTGTGACACGAAAAACCTTTCTTGGATTACATTTATGATACTGTTATATAATAAACATTTAACATTTGTATTACACATTGACCTTGATCCTGTGTAATTCCTGGATATTGCTGTCAGATTCTTTTTTGTATGGAGATCTCAGAAGTGTAGTGGAACCTAATATTTTGTATCGCCCTATGTTACGCTGTGAAAACAGTTTCATGAGCACACAGATCCAAAATAATGTATGTGATTGCAAAATCCAATGCTTAAAACAGAAAGAGTAACTTTAATATGATTAATAGAACCAAAACCGATACCGTCGTTAACAGGGTTCTTCAATATACACAATGATTTGATGTGCGCTTTGTTGTGTAGCTGTTTCGCTATGTGGAGATATTATTGCTCAACATCAGCTGATTCAAGAAAGGATTTTCTGAATGACAGCCAAGTGATAAAAAGCTGGTGTTTCATGCATGCTATTTAACAGCCAAAGTGCGCTAATTAATGTTGACGTTGGGGATTGACAGAACATTTGTGTCTACTGTATGTTGTTAYGGCGGAGCGCCAGATAAGGAGCATACTTCGTGGACAACATTAACTCAAGATTCCTGAGATAGAATTATACGGTCAGCGTACATTTTGATCGTTTCTTTTCCGAGTTAAAACAGAGCACTTGGGAATGTGAAAAAAATGGCTTGATCGTTTTTGAATAGAAAAACCAAAAAACTTGATATTTAGATGTTCAAATGTGGGTGTGCTTGGTCAAGTGCACAGCCAACACTGTAACGAGTACACTGAGAGTCAGGAAGCGAGTGGTTTAATAAATAAAAACACAAGACCCAAACAACGCACTGGATTTTGTCGCACTGGCGACAAATATGTAGCGAGGGCCAGCCACCTAGAGCATACAGGTCTCAGTGGTGGGTGGTATAAGGCGCTTTGGTAACAAAACGGATGGCACTGTGAAAGACTGCATCCAATTTGCTGAGTAGAGTATTGGAAGCTATTTTGTAGATGACGTCGCCGAAGTCGAGGATTGGTAGGATAGTCAGTTTTAAGTTTAAGTTTGGCGGCGTGAGTGAAAGAGGCTTTGTTGCGAAATAGAAAGCCGATTCTAGATTTGATTTTGGATTGGAGATGTTTGATATGAGTCTGGAAGGAGAGTTTACAGTCTAGCCAGACATCTAGGTATTTGTAGTTGTCCACGTATTCTAGGTCAGAACCGTTCAGAGTAGTCGGGTCGGGCGGGTGTGGGAAGCGAACGGTTGAAAAGCATGCATTTGGTTTTGCTAGCGTTTAAAAGCAGTTGGAGGCCACAGAAAGAGTGTTGTATGGCATTGAAGCTCGTTTGGAGGTTTATTAACACAGTGTCCAAAGAAGGGCCAGATGTATACAGAATGTTGTCGTCTGCGTAGAGGTGGATTAGGGAATCACCCGCAGCAAGAGCGACATCGTTGCTATATACAGAGAAAAGAGTCGGCCATGGAATTGAACCCTGTGGTACCCCCATAGAGACTGTCAGAGGTCCGGACAACAGGCCCTCCGATTTTACACACTGAACTCTGTCTGTGAAGTAGTTGGTGAACCAGGCAAGGCAGTCATTTGAGAAACCAAGGCTATTGAGTCTGCCGATAAGAATACGATGATTGACAGAGTCAAAAGCCTTGGCCAGGTCGATGAAGATGGCTGCACAGTACTGTCTTTTATCGATGGCGGTTATGATATCGTTTAGTACCTTGCGCGTGGCTGAGGTGCACCCGTGACCAGCTCGGAAACCGGAATGCACAGGGGAGAAGGTACGGTGGGATTCGAAATGATCAGTGATCTGTTTATTAACTTGGCTTTCAAAGACTTTAGAATGGCAGGGCAGGATGGATATAGGTCTGTAACAGTTTGKGTGTAGAGTGTCACCYCCTTTGAAGAGGGGGATGACCGCGGCAGCTTTYYAATCTTTAGGGATCTCCGACRAAACRAAAGAGAGGTTGAACAGACTGGTAATAGGGGTTGCAACAATGGCCGCGGATAATTTTAGAAAGAGAGGGTMCAGATTGTCTAGCCCAGCTGATTTGTACGGGTCCAGGTTTTGCAGCTCTTTCAGAACATCTGCAAAAAGTACAATCTTTGTCCCCATGTSCAGTAGTCTGGCTTTTTTATGGCGGTTTTGCAGCAGTGGCTTCTTCCTTGCTTAGCGGCCTTTCRGGTTATGTCGATATAGGACACGTTTTAYTGTGGATATAGATACTTTTGTACCTGTTTCCACCAGCATCTTCACAAGGTCCTTTGCTGTTGTTCTGGGATTGATTTGCACTTTTCACACCAAAGTACGTTCATCTCTAKGAGACAGAACGKGTCTCCTTCCTGAGCGGTATGACGGCTGMGTGGTCCCATGGTGTTTATACTTGCGTACTGTTGTTTGTACAGTTGAACGTGGTCCCTTCAGGTGTTTGGAAATTGCTCCCAAGTGTGAACCAGACTTCTGGAGGTCTACAATTGTTTTTCTGAGGTCTTGGTTGATTTATTTTGATTTTCCCATGATGTCAAGCAAAGAGGCACTGAGTTTGAAGGTAGGCCTTGAAATACATCCACAGGTACACCTCCAATTGACTCAAATGACATCAATTAGCCTATCAGAAGCTTCTAAAGCCATGACATAATTTTCTGGAATTTTCCAAGCTGTTTAAAGGCACAGTCAACTTAATGTATTTAAACTTTTGACCCACTGGAATATATATACAGTGAATTACAAGTGAAATAATCTGTCTGTAAACAATTGTTGGAAAATGGACTTGTGTCATGCACAAAGTATATGTCTTAACCGACTTGCCAAAACTATAGTTTGTTAACAAGAAATGTGTGGAGTGGTTGAAAAACGAGTTTTAAGGACTCCAACCTAAGTGTATGTAAACTTCTGACTTCAACTGTATACAAAAAAATACATTGAAAAAAGGTCAAATGAAACRCAGCTAATTTGGATTCTTTCCAGCATCAGTTTGAAGTGATTGTGTTACTGTAGCTGTGTTGTTGGCTAGTTCCTCTGAGCAGCAGTGTTCTGACGAGGGAGTACATGTTCTACRCCAGSCGAAATSGTGCCTCAATTGCTCATTGTTATGRATATATCCAAATAATGTCACTGGAAAAAAGCTTCTTAAACAAATACAAATCCAGCTACTTTGCTGTTATTCTGGCTGCACTTTTTAACGTGACAGTAAGTAAGCCGTAGTTGGCTAGCTMRCAAGCAAGCAACAGTATGCCAGCCAGTATGGAACATTTAGAACGATAGACTGGGCCACGTCCATAGAWACAGAACAAAAAGGCTGAACGACTGSGTCGCGTCCATAGATACAGAACAAAAAGACTGAATGGCTGGGTCGCGTCYCTAGCAACCATAGATTTGTGGCGGAACGATAGCTTGTGGAAGGATGGTAGTATGAATAAATTAATGAAAATATTGTTTTTAATGCAAATATGTCAATCATTATTTGAATATGTTGGTAACCCATGGATAAAAGTAATAATGMAGTCAACGCCGCTSTTTGGAGGATATATTGGCACAGTTTKCCGGCTCTCAACTTTGTCTCAGGCCTAACAACACCCGTGCCAATATACAGTGGTTCTTCCTTTAAAAGTTGCGTCCTGCTCCAGCACACCTTGCGGGCTGCCGCAGAATTCTGTGGCATGTTATTTAATTGTCAGCCATTGTTACCATTAATGCTAGTTAGTGCTAGTTTGACCACCAGAGGGCATCTTCGAGAAGCATTTGAYATCCTTCAATTTTGGCTGTACTAGAGAATGTATAAGCCAGTTTGTTACTTAGAATTATTTATTTTAGTTTTTAGATGGAGAGAAACCAAAAGCCAACCATCGCCTCATGGATCTCCAGGTTGCAGTTGGCGCGAGTATTGAACACGCATCTGCAGCAATACAGTTTGCACTGCAGTGTCTTAGACCACTGCGCTACGCTGTACAACATGACCAGTCGGGAGTAGGCTACACTTCTACGGTAAGAGCAAAATTATCCTAACATTTCCACACACAAATTGTAGTCTAAGTTTCTCTTAAAATTAAAACCTTAGTGTAACAACAGTTTTAGTAAGTAATACTGAAGTCGTGCACAATTATCAGTTTCTATTTGGTTTATGTCGCCCGTTCATTGTCAGTTAGAAACACAGTAGCGCCTTGGGACCCAAAAGCATAATCAGTGCTCTAACAGTGCTCTAACTCCAGACCCTTGCGCTGGTCTGGAGCAATGAAGTATTGACGCAGGGTACCGTACTATACCACAAATGACCTCTAAGTCCACAGCAAAATCGCAAAACTTTTAGTTGAGTAACCACTGTATCCTCCAAACACAAGCTTTGAGGGCATTATCACTTAAGTAGAAAGCAGCCATAATAGGTTGGCGGGAGGGAGTGGATTCCAAGATGGCGTAGCAGTGGGGATGTCTGTTTTGATTGTCTTGTTCAGTCCCTTGTATATATTGTTTTTCTTCATATATATTTCGTATATATTTGTATAATTTTTTTATCTCATTTTCCATCTACGGACAGAACATACTCTCCTGCAACCCACCTCACCCAATGTGGTATTGATCTGCTATTTTTACACTTTTTGTCATGTTTTGTCATTGATCATCATGTCTTGTCCCTGTGCTTCCCTCTGCTGGTCTTATTAGGTTCTTTCCCTCTTTCTATCCCTCTCTCTCCCCCTCCCTCTCTCCCTCTCTCGCTCTCTCTCTCTATCGTTCCGTTCCTGCTCCCAGCTGTTTCTCATTCTCCTAACKACCTCATTTACTCTTTCACACCTGTCCCCTATTTTGCCCTCTGATTAGAGTCCCTATTTCTCCCTCTGTTTTCCGCTTCTGTCCTTGTCNGCGTACATTTTGATCGTTTCTTTTCTGAGTTAAAACGGAGCACTTGTGAAAATGTGAAATGTGAAAAAAATGGCTTGATCGTTTTTGAATAGAAATATATTTTAAAATATGCTTGTTTTTTGTATATAAAACCAAAAACTTGATATTTAGATGTTCAAATGTGGGTGTGCTTGGTCAAGTGCACAGCCAACACTGTAACGAGTACGCTGAGAGTCAGGAAGCGAGTGGTTTAATAAATAAAATAAACACAAGACCCAAACAACGCACTGAAATGAACAGTGTCAATAACACCTGAGGAAAGAACCAAGGGCAGTGACAGATATAGGGAAGATAATCAAGGAGGTGATGGAGTCCAGGTGAGTGTCATGAGGCAGGTGCGGGATAATCAGCAGCCTGATGACCTAGAGACCAGAGAGGGAGTATACGTGACAAACACTCCCTGTCCTTTAAAGTACGAGGTGACCGTTCAAACTCCCTTCTATGAATCTAATATCTATTAAAATGAATTGATTAATAGCTGCCCCTACCGTGCATAATGTAAGAATTCACAATTTCTGCAAAAGATTGTGTGAATTGACTTAATGAACTGCTGTTACTGTCAATGGTTAGTTTAATTATATAGCCTTGTGTTACGAATCCCTTTGGCCCGGCAGTCTAGGGGGGGGATGGTAACGAGACCCGTAACATAACTCATGCAAATTATCGTAGCGAAAAAGTAACAGAAAAAAAAACAGACAACTAAATTACCATCAAACACTCATGGTTTATTAGTAAACCATGAGGGGGGGGGGGCTGAGCTGGACCCAAGGAAAGAAATAATAAGTATCCAAAAACACCCCTAAGCTAGACTACCTGCTTTAATACAGCTAACTAACTAACCATAAATACAGCGGGTGGTCCGCCCAGTTCTAACTAGGGTATTTAGACAAAGTATTCCTACGGGTAATGTATGCCCATGGGCGACTTGGCACCCCCTTTTCCCACCATCAAACAAACAGTCAAACACCATCACCAAAACAATACTCACAGGTTGGACAAAGTGACATGTAGTTGCAAACCACAAGAGATCTACAGCGAGATTGCATGACAGAGACATTGAGTTCCAGAGAGAACAACTGACAGGGTTTTTAAACCAAGGGAAAGGGGTTGTGATAGGGTAATGGAAACAGGAGGAGGTGTGTCTAGTGATTGATGACTGATTAGTGACTGATTGGGGAATGATGATTGCCACCTGTGAGGGGAGAAGGAGAGAAAATAAATACACAGGATACACACAGGATACCTGTATCCGTAACACAAGGCTACGTAGCTAACCGTTGGTAATTTTATTAAATAATGCTATACAGTCAAAACAACAGTATCTATCGCTAAAATAGAGAACTGGCCTAGCTATAGTTAGTCAGTGGTTGCACATCTAAGCAGCTGGAATGAAGCAAGCGTGTGAATAGTAAACATGTAAATTTGTAATTTCACTGTTTACAGCAAGTCTCCAGCTACCCAGACCTGTCTGATCAGCCACCATGGGTGTGCCCATGATCACAATTGTACTTATTTTATTTAACCAGGCGAGTCCGTTAAGAACAAATTATTATTTACAATGACGGCCTACCCCGGCCTAACCTGGAATATGTTGGGCCAATAACCTGGAATATGCTGGGCCAATTGTATGCTGGGCCAATTGTGCGCCGCCCTATGGCCGGATGTGATAGAGCCTATATTCAAACCAGGGCCTGTAGTGGCGCCTCTTGCACTGATATGCAGTGTCTTAGACGGCTATGCCACTTGGGAGCCCTGGAGTTCAGCTTAGACCTGTGCAAATCTGAGTGCATAGCAATGGAATTAAACATCCAACCAATGGCTCAAGTGTCGTTCTGTAGGTCCACCACACACCCGAAGGGTTGTGGGGTCCTGTTCAGAAATAACCCCTCGCCCCTACCCCTAGACACTTGTGGAGATCTTAGAAAATTAGACAGGTGTAAGCAATAACGCCAAAATTCCACCAAGCCTATCAGAGGGTAAGGTGGAGCTCTCATCATGTCATCACACATCAATCCTGCTCAGATATACACAAGTGTCTAGATTCTGGGCAATAGGGGGTAGGGATTGTTTCTGGACAGGCCATGGGTATTATGGTAGCTCAGGCTGTCAGTCTGGCACTGTCACAAATGTTTAATCGCATTTCCTTGATTCGTTGCATCCTCTCTCTTTGTCGCCTTCTCAAAACCTATTAGATTAGAAGGTCCCTCCCCCTCTCACCTTCTTCTCCAATGGGTTTTGAGAACAAGGCGAACGAGATTCTCCCCTAGTTTCCTCCATTCCTCATGTCACTCTCAAAGCACATTGGGGGAGAGAAGGTGCCTCCATACTGGCACCTTCCAGGACAGGCAAGGAGTGGAGGAAACAAGGACAGAGGAAGAAAGAATGTGATGCCTAGTTTTCACACACACACTGCTTGAAGAGTTTACTGATTATTTACCGATTTCATTATTGGTTATTGTTATTATTATTAAGGATTTTGCTGACAGAACTGATTGTATTATATTTTTGTATTATATTTTTAAATCAACTATAAAATGCTGTTGTTGATCTTTTTCATTATTCTGGAAGGTTTAGCATTGCTATAAATGATAGAGAAGTTGACTAAAGCACATACAGACCTGGCTACTAGCATGACAAAGACGCATGCAGTGTCCATGTGTAATGTGGCATTTTGAATGACATGTAGTTGTTTTGATGTTGCTAGAACAAATGGTCTCATTGTGCCTATCTAGACTCACGTAACCAAACAGTGCTGAGTCAAAATAACTCAATGCTGGGAATGTACTATAGCAGGTATTCCCCAGGGGTACGCCAAATAAAAACGTGAATCACATTTTTTCAACAACAAAATAAATCTATACTTTTCACAATTATATTTTCCAATGGGTGAGGTTTGGGTTAGGTGTTTTTCTCACCTGAGTAGCCTCGTTTTCACTGCCAAAAAAAAAATTAAACCATCTAGTGTTCAGCGAAATAACACCGCAATGTTAAATACAGGGAGCCTAGTCAAATAATGAACATCAAATCACAATAATCGTTACTCTCTCGCGGGGATACCACTAACGGTCTATATTTAGCCAAACGTAGCTGCTGCTCATTCCGTTTGCTTGAAAGTTGATAAATGGTTCAAATAAAGGCCCACGTCCATAGAGACACATACCAGCTCTACTGATAGTACTGCTACTACCAGCAGTACTACACCTGCAACTGTTGATGAAACAAGTTGCTCTGCTTCCACGAGCACATCCAATGCTAGAATCAGTAATTCTACATTTGTTGTTAGCCCAGCTAGTATGGACACTGACAGTTGTGAATCTGATGCAGCCGTAGAGCTACTGCCCCCTTACCCGCAGAGTTACGGGACTATAAAATGTTTGGGAAACACTGTGCTATAGTGACTTTAAAAAAATCAGAATCAGATTCATATCATACAGCCTTTGAATGTATTAAAATCACAACATATAGCCTAATGTTTGTATGACAACTAAAGTTGTGTAAATAACTCTAAATTAAGCATATAGGAGGACCTGTCTCTTTGGTAACTGCTCAACACATAATAGCCGCATGTGCGCACTCCCGCTGAAATAATTTGGTCAAAATATACTTTCTATTTTATTCAGCTATGTTCAATTGTATTCTTCATACTACACTGCTCAAAAAAATAAAGGGAACACTAAAATAACACATCCTAGATCTGAATGAATGAAATATTCTTATTAAATACTTTTTCTTTACATACTTGAATGTGCTGACAACAAAATCACACAAAAATTATCAATGGAAATCAAATTTATCAACCCATGGAGGTCTGGATTTGGAGTCACGCTCAAAATTAAAGTGGAAAACCACACTACAGGCTGATCCAACTTTGATGTAATGTCCTTAAAACAAGTCAAAATGAGGCTCAGTAGTGTGTGTGGCCTCCACGTGCCTGTATGACCTCTCTACAAGGCCTGGGCATGCTCCTGATGAGGTGGAGGATGGTCTCCTGAGGGATCTCCTCCCAAACCTGGACTAAAGCATTTATTGTCAATCAGTGTTGCTTCCTAAGTGGACAGTTTGATTTCACAGAAGTGTGATTGACTTGGAGTTACATTGTGTTGTTTAAGTGTTCCCTTTATTTTTTTGAGCAGTGTATAAAGTAATATTAAATAATGCCACAGAATTCTAAGGAAATCTTGTCTGCTAGCTCACAGCCATATGGCATAGCCAGATCAGGGCCTAACAAATGTATTATTATTTTTTATTTTTTTTCACCTTTATTTATTTAACCAGGTAAGCTAGTTGAGAACAAGTTCTCATTTACAACTGCGACCTGGCCAAGATAAAGCAAAGCAGTGTGACAGAAACAACAACACAGAGTTACACATGGAATAAACAAGCGTACAGTCAATAACACAATAGAAAAAAAGAAAGTCTATATACAGTGTGTGCAAATGGCATTCTGGTAAGGCAATAAATAGGCCATAGTAGCAAAGTAATTACAATTTAGCCGATTAACACTGGAGTGATTGATGAGAAGATGATGATGAGCAGATGATGGTGTGTAAGTAGTTATACTGGTGTGCAAAAGAGCAGCAAAGTAAATAAAAACAATATGGGGATGATGTAGGTAGATTGGGTCGGCTATTTACAGATGGACTATGGACAGCTGCGACGATCGGTTAGCTGCTCAGATAGCTGATATTTAAAGTTAGTGAGGGAAATGTAAGTCTCCAGCTTCAGCGATTCTTGCAATTTGTTCCAGTCACTGGCAACAGAGAACTGTAAGGAAAGGCGGCCAAAGGAGGTGTTGGCTTTGGGGATGACCATTGAGATATACTTGCTGGAGCGCGTGCTACGGGTGGGTGTTGTTTTCGTGACCAGTGAGCTGAGATAAGGCGGAGCTTTACCTAGCATAGACTTATAGATGACCTGGAGCCAGTGGGTCTGGCGACGAATATGTAGCGAGGGCCAGCCGACTAGAGCATACAGGTCTCAGTGGTGGGTGGTATAAGGCGCTTTGGTAACAAAACGGATAGCACTGTGAAAGACTGCATCCAATTTGCTGAGTAGAGTATTGGAAGCTATTTTGTAGATGACGTCGCCGAAGTCGAGGATTGGTAGGATAGTCAGAAAAGAGAGGAGATTATGGTTGCTAGGGACGCGACCCAGCCATTCAGTCTTTTTGTTCTGTATCTATGGACGCGACGCAGTCGTTCAGCCTTTTTGTTCTGTTTCTATGGACGTGGCCCAGTCTATCGTTCTAAATGTTCCATACTGGCTGGCATACTGTTTGCTTGCTTGCTAGCTAGCCAACTACGGCTTACTTACTGTCACGTTAAAAAGTGCAGCCAGAATAACAGCAAAGTAGCTGGATTTGTATTTGTTTAAGAAGCTTTTTTCCAGTGACATTATTTGGATATATTCATAACAATGAGCAATTGAGGCACGATTTCGCTGGTGTAAGAACATGTACTCCCTCGTCAGAACACTGCTGCTCAGAGGAACTAGCCAACAACAGCTACAGTAACACAATCACTTCAAACTGATGCTGGAAAGAATCCAAATTAGCTGTGTTTCATTGACCTTTTTTTCAATGTATTTTTTTGTATACAGTTGAAGTCAGAAGTTTACATACACTTAGGTTGGAGTCCTTAAAACTCGTTTTTCAACCACTCCACACATTCTTGTTAACAAACTATAGTTTTGGCAAGTCGGTTAAGACATATCTCTTGTGCATGACACAAGTCCATTTTCCAACAATTGTTTACAGACAGATTATTTCCACTTGTAATTCACTGTATATATATTCCAGTGGGTCAAAAGTTTAAATACATTAGTTGACTGTGCCTTTAAACAGCTTGGAAAATTCCCAGAAAATTATGTCATGGCTTTAGAAGCTTCTGATAGGCTAATTGAGTCATTTGAGTCAATTGGAGGTGTACCTGTGGATGTATTTCAAGGCCTACCTTCAAACTCAGTGCCTCTTTGCTTGACATCATGGGAAAATCAAATAAATCAACCAAGACCTCAGAAAAACAATTGTAGACCTCCAGAAGTCTGGTTCACACTTGGGAGCAATTTCCAAACACCTGAAGGGCCACGTTCAACTGTAACAAACAACAGTACGCAAGTATAACACCATGGGACCACTCAGCCGTCATACCGCTCAGGAAGGAGACCCGTTCTGTCTCATAAGAATGAACGTACTTTGGTGTGAAAAGTGCAAATCAATCCCAGAAACAAACAAAGGACCTTCTGAGATGCTGGTGGAAAACGGTACAAAAGTATCTATATCCACAGTAAACGTGTCCTATATCGACATAACCTGAAAGGCGCAAGCAAGGAAGAAGCCACTGCTGCAAAACCGCCATAAAAAAGCCAGACTACTGGACATGGGACAAAGATTGTACTTTTTGCAGATGTTCTGAAAGAGCTGCAAAACCTGGACCCGTACAAATCAGCTGGGCTAGACAATCTGTACCCTCTCTTTCTAAAATTATCCGCGGCCATTGTTGCAACCCCTATTACCAGTCTGTTCAACCTCTCTTTTGTTTTGTCGGAGATCCCTAAAGATTAGAAAGCTGCCGCGGTCATCCCCCTCTTCAAAGGGGGTGACACTCTACAACACAAACTGTTACAGACCTATATCCATCCTGCCCTGCCATTCTAAAGTCTTTGAAAGCCAAGTTAATAAACAGATCACTGATCATTTCGAATCCCACCGTACCTTCTCGCTGTGCAATCCGGTTTCCGAGCTGGTCACGGGTGCACCTCAGCCACGAGCAAGGTACTAAACGATATCATAACCGCCATCGATAAAAGACAGTACTGTGCAGCCATCTTCATCGACCTGGCCAGGCTTCGACTCTGTCATCATCGTATTCTTATCGGCAGACTCAATAGCCTTGGTTTCTCAAATGACTGCCTCACCTGGTTCACCACTACTTCGCAGACAGAGTTCAGTGTGTAAAATCGGAGGCCTGTTTTCCGGACCTCTGACAGTCTCTATGGGGTACCACAGGGTTCAATTCCATGGCCAACTCTTTTCTCTGTATATAGCAACGATGTCGCTCTTGCTGCGGGTGATTCCCTAATCCACCTCTACGCAGACGACACCATTCTGTATACATCTGGCCCTTCTTTGGACACTGTGTTAATAAACTCCAAACGAGCTTCAATGCCATACACCACTCTTTCTGGGGCCTCCAACTGCTCTAAACGCTAGCAAAACCAAATGCATGCTTTTCAACCGTCCACACCCGCCCGACCCGACTACTCTGAATGGTTCTGACCTAGAATACGTGGATAACTACAAATACCTAGATGTCTGGCTAGACTGTAAACTCTCCTTCCAGACTCATATCAAACATCTCCAACCAAAATCAAATCTAGAATCAGCTTTCTATTTCGCAACAAAGCCTCCTTCACTCACGCCGCCAACTTAAACTTAAA
>NC_036844.1:8331509-8334441 GCF_002910315.2 Salvelinus sp. IW2-2015 | reverse complement strand
AGGATATATTGGCACAGTTTTCCGGCTCTCAACTTTGTCTCAGGCCTAACAACACCCGTGCCAATATACAGTGGTTCTTCCTTTAAAAGTTGCGTCCTGCTCCAGCACACCTTGCGGGCTGCCGCAGAATTCTATGGCACGTTATTTAATTGTCAGCCATTGTTACCATTAATGCTAGTTAGTGCTAGTTTGACCACCAGAGGGCATCTTCGAGAAGCATTTGATATCCTTCAATTTTGGCTGTACTAGAGAATGTATAAGCCAGTTTGTTACTTAGAATTATTTATTTTAGTTTTTAGATGGAGAGAAACCAAAAGCCAACCATCGCCTCATGGATCTCCCGGTTGCAGTTGGCACGAGTATTGAACCAGCATCTGCAGCAATAAAGTTTGCACTGCAGTGTCTTAGACCACTGCGCTACGCTGTACAACATGACCAGTCGGGAGTAGGCTACACTTCTACGGTAAGAGCAAAATTATCCTAACATTTCCACACACAAATTGTAGTCTAAGTTTCTCTTAAAATTAAAACCTTAGTGTAACAACAGTTTTAGTAAGTAATACTGAAGTCGTGCACAATTATCAGTTTCTATTTGGTTTATGTCGCCCGTTCATTGTCAGTTAGAAACACAGTAGCGCCTTGGGACCCAAAAGCATAATCAGTGCTCTAACAGTGCTCTAACTCCAGACCCTTGCGCTGGTCTGGAGCAATGAAGTATTGACGCAGGGTACCGTACTATACCACAAATGACCTCTAAGTCCACAGCAAAATCGCAAAACTTTTAGTTGAGTAACCACTGTATCCTCCAAACACAAGCTTTGAGGGCATTATCACTTAAGTAGAAAGCAGCCATAATAGGTTGGCGGGAGGGAGTGGATTCCAAGATGGCGTAGCAGTGGGGATGTCTGTTTTGATTGTCTTGTTCAGTCCCTTGTATATATTGTTTTTCTTCATATATATTTCGTATATATTTGTATAATTTTTTTTATCTCATTTTCCATCTACGGACAGAACATACTCTCCTGCAACCCACCTCACCCAATGTGGTATTGATCTGCTATTTTTACACTTTTGAACCAGAACCACGTTCAGACTCTAGCCAGCTAACTAGATACTAGATAGTAGTCACTTAGCCACTGCTAGCGGTCATCACCGTTGTCATGACGTTGGCCTGTGGGTAAGGTTTATGACCCCCCCCATAAATACCTTTCTCCCTTCCCTCTCTCTCTGACTCTACGGGAGGACTCTTGAATAGCCTTTGTTAACTTTTTAGGGATAGGGGGCAGCATTTTCACTTTGGATGAATTGCGTGCCCCTACTCTGTTCCAGATGCTAATATATGCATATTAGTATTACTATTGGATAGAAAACACTCAGAAGTTTCTAAAACTGTTTGAATTATGTCTGTGAGTATAACAGAACTCATATGGCAGGCAAACTTCCAAACAGGAAGTGGAAATTCTGAGGCTGGTGTTTTTTCTACTCATCGTCTATTCAAATCCCAGGAAGATATGGATTTGTTTGCACTTCCTACGCCTTCCACTAGATGTCAACAGTCGGTAGAACGTTGAATGAAGTGTATACTGTGATGTGGGACCGGATGGGAGGTGTTTCAGTCAGTGGTCTGGCAGATTGCCAGTTCCTGGTCATGCGCATTCCTCATGATAGCGCCTTGCGTTCCATAACTTTTACAGACATGAAGGAATTCTCCGGTTGAACATTATTGGATATATATGATAACAACATCCTGAAGATTGATTCTCTACTAAGTTTGACCAGTTTATTCGACTTGTAATATAACTTTTTGAAGTTTTCGTCCGACGTTATGCGTCACTTGCACGAGCGTTTGGATATGTGTACTAAACGCGCTAGCAAAAGCAGCTATTTGGACATGATTAATTGACATTATCGAACAAAACAACAATTTATTGTCGAACTGGGATTCCTGGGAATGCATTCTGATGAAGATATTCAAAGGTAAGGGAATATTTATGATGTTATTTCGTATTTCTGTTGACTCCAACATGGCGGAGAAATGTTATTTATATTTGAGCGCCGTCTCAGATTATTGCACGGGTTGCTTTTTCCGTAAAGTGTTTTTGAAATCTGACACAGCGGTTGCATTAAGAACAAGTGTATCTTTAATTATATGTAAAACATGTATCTTTCATCAAAGTGTATGATGAGTATTTCTGTTATTTGACGTGGCCCTCTGCAATTTCTCCGGATATTTTGGAGGCATTTCTGAACATGGCGCCAATGTAAACTAAGATTTTGGGATATAAATATGCACATTATCGAACAAAAAATACATGTATTGTGTAACATGATGTCCTTTGAGTGTCATCTGATGAATATCATCAAAGGTTAGTGATTCATTTTATCTCTTTCTGTTTTTGTGACTCCTATCTTTAGCTGGGAAAATGGCTGTGTTTTTTGATGGTGATCTAACATAATCATATGTTGTGATTTCGCTGTAAAGCATTTTTTAAATCGGACACGATGGGTAGATTAACTTCTTTGGGATTGGGGGCAGCATTTTCATTTTTGGATGAATTGGTGCCCATAGTGAACTCCCTCCTACTCTGTCCCAGATGATAATATATGCATATTATTACTACTATTGGATAGAAAACACTCTGACGTTTCTAAAACTGTTTGAATTATGTCTGTGAGTATAACAGAACTCATATGGCAGGCAAACTTCCAAACAGGAAGTGAGAATTCTGAGAAGGGTCGATGTGAAAGTCATCGTCTATTCAATTCCCTGTAATATATGGATCTGTTTGCACTTCCTACACCTTCCACTAGATGTCAACAGTCAGTAGAACGTGGAATGAAGCCTCTAGTGTGATGTGGGGCCGGATGGGAGGGGAATGAGTCAGTGGTCTGGCAGAATGCTAGTTCCTGGTCACGCGCGCTAGTCATGGAA
>NC_036844.1:8326777-8330549 GCF_002910315.2 Salvelinus sp. IW2-2015 | reverse complement strand
CATTCTAGTTATCAGATTCACATGGAATTGTTGTGCAATTCAAATGTTTAAATCTAAAATTATTTGTGAAAATATTAAATGTAATTTTAGCTTCCAAATGTGAGATTTGGGTTTTCATAAGGTCAGGGCTCTGCTCAATCAGTGGCCCGCACCTGTGAAGAGACATGGGTTATAAACTATGAAACACACCCTTCTATCCCAACACTATATAACCCCTTGACGAAAATGTAACCTTCTGTTCCGAGGACGATAGGACGACGGTCCATACGTTGAAAAGGACTAACATGTCAACTACAGAACTAAGCCAACCTCAGCGTGAGCTTTGGTTGCGAATGTTATGAGCTTTGAACTCGTATTCACTACAGAAGTGATACCTCCTAGCCGTTGAGTTAGCAGCAGCCACTGTAAACGTGGGCTAGGAAAGGACGGACGACGTATACAGTCTAACACGCAACGACGATACTACAACGTATCCAATTTAGCACCAGTGACATTCTTCTGAGGACAGGAAGATCTCTGTTGGCCAACACGGCCAGCATCTACGACCAACCTACCGAAGAGCAGCTCAGAGTAAATATTTATTGCATTTTCCTTTTCCAAATGGGCGGTAAATTAGAATGCATAAGAAACTGTATTTACGATAGCTTCTCCCTTTGTTCCTCAGTCTTCCCGCTCTTTCACTCAAACCCAACCCCCTTTTCTTTGTGTAACCAGCTGTCATATCTGTTCCGTCCGCTAGGGACGTTTTCCTTTATGACATAATTTGAAATCAAGGTATGATTCATTTTGGGTATATGTAATTCTGTGTGATTAGTTAGGTATTTAGTAAATAAATAATTAAACCCAATTTTGTATTGCTGATTCATCTTGTTAGCCAGGGTTCGTGAAGATAACCAAGAATTCTGACTACCTCATCCCCATATTATTACTTACCTTCTTGCTCTTTTGCACCCCAGTATCTCTACTTTCACATCATCATCTGCACATTTATCACTCCAGGATTAATGGTAAATTGTAATTATTTTCGCTTCTAGGGCCTATTTATTGCCCACCTCCCTACTCTTCTACATTTGCACACACTGTACATAGATTTTTAAATGTTTTATTTATTTTGTGTTATTGACTGTACGTTTGTTTATGTGTAACTGTGTTGTTTTTGTCGCACTGCTTTGCTTTATCTTAGCCAGGTTGCAGTTGTAAATGAGAACGTGTTCTCAACTGGCCTACCTGGTTAAATAAAGTTTAAATAAGAAATWAAAAAAAAGAGTGAGTGAGTGATTGAGTGCAAGTGAGTGAGAGAACATGAGAGAGACATCGTTAGTATGTTGATTAAATGAAAAAGCTGGTAACCATCTCCAACTCTCCACTGACAACATGGTTAAAAGGTCAAGCAAACTTTTCCCTCTGTGTCTCTCATCCCTCTCTCTGAGTCTGTGTGATCTCTGTAGTGTGGCCCCGGGGGCAGCAACTTTGGGAGAGTTTGGGGCTTGGTGAGGTGAGAGGTTTGTAATCGGATCTGTCTGTTGATGCTCAGATCCTCTGGCCTTCATACATTTTGGATGATACTCACGCACAAGCACACACACACATACGCACAAGCACACATCTGCACGCACACACACATACACATACACAAACAGACACACACACACACACCCACACACACACCAGACAGAAAGGAAATCGTTCATGTGTAATTTGCTATGAGTGGTAACATGTCCTGATGTTGCTCATAATCAATTAGGCGTGAGCTTAATCTACTGTGTTAAGTCTTTAATTCAGCGTTTATTCAGTAATGAAATGTATATCACAGTGTGTAGAAATGTGAATAACAACACTCTGTAACGAAGGGAGAGGCTTTCTACAAGCTAAATGAGCAATGACAGCCATCAAGCAGAATACATCRGACAGAAAACCCAGATTTTCAGTGACGGGGAAGGTTAGGCATGCAGACAGTGGGGAAATGAAAAAGCAGCGAATAAGGGCAAAAAATAAAATGACCATGACCTCTGAATTTGTCATGAATTCCAGAAAATTCTAGGGAGAGTATACCCTCTCCATTCCAATCACATATATGAGGTTTTCCATATCTTTCATTCTAAAAAAGTTTTTTTTTATCTCCCTCATGTCTTATCAACCAGCCAGCCTTTAGTATATGGACAATCTGTTGGATCTTATTTCCGTTCAACTAGAGAAAGTGAGTGAACACCTGAAAGAATTAAAGATGAATTGAACAGAACTAAAATATGAATTAAAACCAGATTAAACAGTTCACGCTTTTTCGTCTCCAGTCGCTATTTCAATCTGATTATATCATCAATGCCAAAATCTGTAACGGAACAATTAGAACATAAATKAGTCTTATTTCCCCTCGCTTGCGAGAGGTAGTGAAGAACTGAACGCAGAACAAAARAAAGGTACTTCAAAATGCTAATAGAATTTGTTATCACAAAGCGGGGTAATAATACCACAACATGAAGMCCACCTGGGACAGATCTCACAGCGGAGTACCTGAATACACAGGTGTGTTACTTAAAGATTGTATTTAAGTTTTTTAATTAAGATGTTGTTGATGAAAGCTAAACAGAGAGACTTTTCTACATGCTCACTACCCCCTGCTGTTTTCACACTGCTGTTTTGACTTTGTGTCTCTGTGTTAGTTTGTGTACTGGATCTATGTGTGTGTGTGTGTGTGTGTTTATTAAAAGCACTGTGTGTGTGCTTGGGTGTCGCTGTGTGTGTGTGTACTGATTCTTCTTATCGCTGCCGGTAACGCTATTGGTCTGGGGTTTGTCAGAAATATTATTGCGGGAATTATGGGTGCAGTAGCTGGTGGTGGCGCAAAAAGGGCTGCGTTATGATGAATAAATAAGTTGTAGGTGTGTTGAGGCTTGACCCCTCACTAGCCAATCAGAACATGCTCCATGGCTAAATATCAGGCGCTACTTTTCTCAGTCTGGATCTCAACTTACTGTTGAAAGTTAAATCAAATCAAATGTATTTATATAGCCCTTCTTACATTCAGCTGATATTCAAAGTGCTGTACAGAAACCCAGCCTAACACCCCAAACAGTAAGCAATGCAGGTGTAGAAGCACGGTGGCTAGGAAAAACTCCCTAGAAAGGCCAAAACCTAGCAAGAAACCTAAGAAGGACCAGGCTATGAGGGGTGGCCAGTCCTCTTCTGGCTGTGGCGAGTGGAGATTATAACAGAACATGGCAAGATGTTCAAATGTTCATAAATGACCAGCATGGTCAAATAATAATAATCACAGTAGTTGTAGAGGGTGCAACAGGTCAGCACCTCAGGAGTAAATGTCAGTTGGCTTTTCATAGCCGATCATTGAGAGTATCTCTACCGCTTCTGCTGTCTCTAGAGAGTTGAAAACAGCAGGTCTGGGACAGGTAGCACGTCCGGTGAACAGGTCAGGGTTCCATTGCCGCAGGCAGAACTGTTGAAACTGGAGCAGCAGCACGGCCAGGTGGACTGGGGACAGCAAGGATCATCATGCCAGGTAGTCCTGAGGCATGGTCCTAGGGCTCAGGTCCTCCGAGAGAGAGAAAGAAAGAAAGAAAGAAATTAGAGAGAGCATACTTAAATTCACACAGGACACCGGATAAGACAGGAGAAATACTCCAGATATAACAGACTAACCCTAACCCCCCAACACATGAACTACTGCAGCAATAATACCGGAGGCTGAGACAGGAGGGGTCAGGAGACATTATGTTAGAGTTAGAGTTGTACAATACGAAAGGTGCAGTTTTGAAAT
>NC_036844.1:8304709-8326752 GCF_002910315.2 Salvelinus sp. IW2-2015 | reverse complement strand
GGAGGAATGGTTGTGTCCGAGGAGGTGGTGTGTCCGCGAGGCATGGTTGCGTCCAGGGAGCATGGTCTGCGCCAGTGGGAGCATGGTTGTGTCCAGGAGCATGCGTTGTAGTCCAGGAGCAATGTTGTGTCCAGGAGGCATGGTTGTGTCCAGGAGGATGTTGTTGTCCAGGAGGATGGTCGTGTCAGGAGGGGTTCTGTTCCAGAGAGGATGGTTGGTGTCAGGGAGCATGTTGTGTTCCAGGAGGATCGTTGGTGTCAGGAGCGATGGTTGTTGTCCAGGAAGCATGGTCTGTCTGTGTCCAGGAGCATGGTCTGTGTCCAGGGGATGTAATGTGTCCAGTACGAGGGAATGGTTGATGTCCAGGAGGATGGTTAGTGGTCCAGGAGCATGTTGTGTCCAGGAGCATGGTTGTGTCCAGAGGATGGTGTAGATCCAGGAGGATGGGTTGTGTCCAGGGCCATGTTGTGTGCCAGGACGCAGATTGTCGCGCAGGAGGAATGGTTGTGTTCCAGGAGAATGTTCGTGGTCCAGTGAGGCATGGGTTTGTGTGGTCCAGGGGATGGTCTGTGGTCCAGGAGGATGGTTGTGTCCAGGAGGATTGGTTGTGTCCAGGAAGCATGGTTGTGTCCAGGAGCGTATGGTTGTTCCAGGGAGGCATGGTTGTGTCGCGAGGAGGGGGATGGTGTGTGTCCAGAGAGGATGGTTGTGAGATGTCCCAGGGCACTGCTGTGTGCCAGGAGGCGCCCCATGGTCTGTGTCCAGAGGAGGATGGTTGGTGGTCCAGGGAGGTGGTTGTGTCCAGGAGGAGGGTTGTGTCCAGGAGGATGGTTTGTGTCCAGGACTGGTTGTGTCCAGGAGGTATGGTGTGTGTCCAGGAGCATGTTGTGTCAGGAGCCATGGTTGTTAGTCCAGGAGGATTTGTGTTCCAGGAGGTGTGGTTGTGTCAGGAGCATGGTTGCTGTCCCAGGAGGCTGGCTTGTGTCAGGGCCGTATAGGTTTGATCCAGGAGGATGGTTGTGTGTCCAGCAGCTATGGTTGTGTCAGGAGCCTGTTGTGGATCCAGAGCATTGGGGTGTATGTATTTATAGTTTGACGATTTCTTGGGGGAGAACAAAGAATGGATGAGGATCGACAGAGGTGTGTTATGGACCGCAGTCATTTGGAACCATGCCGCGACGCACAAGAGACAGTAGCTAGCTACAACGACCTTGGGACGAGAGGAGTAAAGGTTTTCGGAACTAAGCAGACTATGCGTATGCGTGGATGGATTGAACTTGAATCTTGCCCTGGTGGTGGAGGTGTCGTGGGGGTGTATGACGAAAGGGGATGCAATGTTTGATTCTCGCGGCGGATGAGTGAAGTTCGTAGAATGACTGGGGGATGATAAGGTACTAAAGCAAGAATGACCAAAAATTCTAATGTTGGAAATATCATCACGACGGCGTGTGTTGGGGGAGTTGGTTTGATGAGAAGGACCCTGTGTCTCGGAGAAGACCAGTATTTGTAGAGTTACACAAGGTAATGGGTGAAGGATCAAGATTGGGGAAAGTTGCGCCGGTTCAGAAGTTCGACCGAGGAGCGGATGATCGATGGTCTGTTAAACCAGAAACACAGAGATGCTGCTGCCTACATACCAGACCAGAATTAGCACTCTAAACACAATGGATCCACCTAAGTCACCCCTGTTAGTATAACCGCAGCTCTTAAATAATGAGTGGTTACATAATCTAGCCCAAGTTACTCATCCCTATGTGATGTACCCTGTGATGTGATATACATCCCTGTTTTCCGTTTGACCCTCATATGGACGGAGCCCGGGTCCCGATTGCGTCCATCCATATACTTATAAGTCGAGGTATATTCTTATTCCATCCCTTGGTTACCTGTGATATTGTGTGTATTAGGTAGGTTAGTTGTGGAACTATGTTAGATTATATGTGTGTCCACGGGGTAGGCCCCGTTTTGTGATTCTTCGTGGTCTCACACGGTTATTACATAGGTCATAAAATTCCAGGTTAGAACACCTCCTCTTCCTTGCATGGGAGGTAGTATTTGAGGCAAGGACGGAGACTCGAATGGAGAACCAAACCACTATTCCTTGAAAAATTCTAACAAAATTAGTGAGAAATGAACTACTTCTTATCTTTTTATGAACGAATGTGGAAACTGGTCCCGTGCCAGGGGTATTTAACAATCTGTCGAATTTGAGTTCCATTTTTAGGTGAAATCGTATCAGGCCAGGCTGAATGAGTGAACGACAGAAACACGAACCATATTGATCTGTTTGTCTCTTGTGATCTTTTGTTTTCACGATATTGTCACTCCACTTGTGTCGAAAAGTATTATGGTGATTCTGACTGTTTCGGGTTTTGCAAATCATATCATTGAATTGAAATGAACACTATTTGCTAGTTATAAAAAAATTGTATCAGTAGTTGTCCAACCCTTAGTAACTGAGCCCTAACAAAAGCAATACTGAGCGTATTTTTCATGTAACTTTGAAAACACTGTGCTTATAACTAAGTCATGCGTGACATCTCTAGTGAGAGCATACCTATAACCATGCATCAACGCGTATGATCAGAATGCCGTCTGCATATTATTACTACCGAGAGTTTTATTTCTACAACAAGTTACGTGACATATATTCTACACACAGTTAGCGAGCTAGAAAGAATGACCTAGAAAATCTTATTGGAGTGGGTCACTAACATGTTGGAGGTTTAGTGTTGCTTCTGCTGGCCTCATATACTACATATGACACCATTACGAGAATCGAAGGAGTTAAGAAGTGGGAGGCCCAAGTTTCTTATTCTGTAGTGTTGCTGTTACAATATATTTAGATAATTTGAGCCTTGAACACGAAAGCGAAGTTATTAGGCCCAATGACGTGTTTAACATATCTTTACTTTCTTTGTCTTTGTGGCGTAAACTAACAGAGACATATTGTGCCCAGCAATTTAGTCACCTCCTAGATGAACACTACTTTCACCCCACAAGTTGCAATCTTTCACCTCAACAGAAACCACAAATTCCTCTGTGTCTGACCACACAAGGTGGCATGTGAAGTCCCGAACCCTGACATATTTCAGCACAAGGACGACGCGGCGCGACCCTACACCACAGAGAGCAGCACCAAACCAAAGGATAACAGTAAAACATGTGTATAATTTGTGCGAAACTCGCCTAATTTGTTATCAGATCGAAGTGGGTTTGGTTCAGATTAGGAACTTTATTCGCTTCCTGCCAGGGGTGAGCGGGCTGTAGTATATGTTATACGTTAATATTTAAGCCTTTGGTGGATGCCTCTTTTACGAGACTCGAAATCTTACGTCTTCTATGTTTGGTGGTTACAATAGCGAGTAGTTCCTGGTACTAGGTTTGCGGAAGCTGTAACATTACTCCTTTACAGCGCGAAACTTATCTACAAAGGTTGTCAATTATTAAACTACAGGCATTGATACTCATGCTGTATGAGTTCTGACAATTTTAAATCCAAGCGTAAATTTCCCTGTCATTAGGTTTTTCAGTTAGCGATCACCACTTCTAATTTGAAGAATGTGTGTTGTATAATATGTCATACTTGAATGGAGATGTTTAAGTGTTAGGAGAGAATTATTATTTCTGTTTGCAATATTTAAAATTAATTTACGATGTCTCAATTCTCTTAGCATCTTATCAACGGCTGATTCAGATCGTGTGTGAGGTTCCGATGAGGAGTAATATAAGGCAGTAGCACTCACGGTTTGTTCGAGGTTTTGTAATGAACTGGGATGAGAGATTAAATAAGCAATTTGCACTTTATATAAGCGAACTGTTTGTGATTTTAAGCTATGACAGACACCTTTAGGAAGACTCGATTATTTTCCGTGGTAGCCTTACAACTGCGCCACAGCTGTTACTCAACCCAATATATTTCATCTGTACAGTTGGCCTTTTTCCTAGTTTTGAATTTGAAGTAGGGACGTCTTTAGATTTTAGTTTTATTGCGTGTAATGGACTCTCAATACTCACTAGATAACCTGATCGATATATAGAACGAATCCACGGTCTGTGCTAAGTTTAATTAACTGTTAAAAGGTCAATCGCGTACCTACACTGTTCGTATTGAGATTCCTTTTGCTGCCTTGCTCTGCTCACGAAGCGCTTATGTTAATCAGAAGTCATCTCTGTACCACCTACGCAAAAATCTCTGACTAATGATCATTGCTGTTATGTGACTAATACATTACTCTGGATTTTGATTTTGATGTTTTGTGGAGTTCAGGTCACAGTTGACCAGTGGAGTATGCAATAAAATGAAGATGATGGAGAGAATCCTGGTGGTTTTCTATACATCGAAAATGATCCCATGAGAGAACTTGTTGATGTTAGTTCTTTCCAGATTCTGGAAGCCAGGTCACTTCGCAACACACGAAGAGTTTGGCACTCTTTAGTATGTCGTTAGAATGGGGTCAGGATTGGTCACATTTTTTGGAAGGACCAAATTGGACTTCCGAGATAGAACGAGAGCCACTTTAAAACTTTTCCTGAGTAACTTAGTAGTTGTCTCGAAGAAGGAAGAAATATAGGACTGTTTTACCTGATATTGGGTATGTGTGGCTTACTTAATACTGATCATCAATTCAGATTATATATATGCTGCGCTTGGCTCATTACTGAGGTGAATATGTGAACCAATAAACTTGTCATTTTGTGAAGCTGGGCTCTCACCACAGAGCTACGGCTCTCTGACAACACAAAAAACACAGATACCAAATAAATTCGCACACCCCAATCAGCACCAGTCCAGTGAAAAATGGAGTCTTGGCCACACAGCGCAACGTGTAGTCTAGGTGTCAACGAGTTGGGACGAGTGACGTAATTTGTGTGGATATTTTCGTGAATATCGCGTGTCTGTATGGCGAATTGCAAGGAACTCCTGCCCTTTTGTAAGGTTTGGACAGGCCGAACAAAGTACAGGCGATCTAACAAAGTAAAGTTGTTGTATTACGGTAGTGAGCCTTAGAGAGGATCACAGGTTCGTGGAAGTTGACCTTCGGGATCAGAGGAAACACAAAGAAGAAGGCATTCTACATTCTTGGATTAACAAAGAGGTGAGGCGAGAGAGAATAACTTAAAGTACTCCGCTCTTTGATGGTCAGTTTGTGTCATATTAGCCGACGCGTTTATTAGGAGTGCTCTTGAGTGCTAACGATATAGTTCTTCGGGACTGTATGGTGCAGTGTTCTGGTGCAGTGGCTTAGCTTAGTTGTTGCGTGGTGAGGCTGGGCCGTGGTTTCAAGAGAGGATGTTCACCGCTTAAATAACCAATCACGTGGAGCCTCGACTGTGAGTGTGAGCTGATGGATTTATAGATGGTTTAAGGTATAGTCTATTATGCAATCAGTCAACTTATGTTGCCTCCATGGCATCTTCACATGGAGGTCGTGGCTGGTTGAGGCGAACCTGGTTGATCGTTTCTTGGCGATGTGATTTGGGAGTCTGCTGTTGAAACGACCCCAGAAAGAGGTTATATCTTCTAGGTAGGCGACACAGAGGACTGTGTGTCATCTTGGAACTGGCTAGAGCCCGTTATATTGGTCGGCTGTGTTGAGAGGTCGGCCATGCGTGGGTGGAGAAAGCTGGAATCCGTCTGTGTGGTCGTACGGTAGTTTGTTTAGTGGAGACCCAAAAGCAGTGAATGGCGACCACCGAGTGCCTGCACGGCCTTCTAGGAAACATATCCGCCGAAATTGCTCCCAAGACCGTCCTGATGAACCCTCAAGACGATCTGTGGTAGGTCACGGTATCCATTTATTTTATACTCTCAACGGTCCTCTCTTCGGTCTATCGATTGCTCTTTTCGGCATCATCCGATATTGTCCTTTGACCCAGTGAGTGAGTCATTAGCGCAAAGGGTCCGAGAGAAGAAAGGCGACTTGAGATTAGTGGTTATCAAGATGGGTCGGCCTGTGCTAACCAGGATAGTGAAGTTTATACATGTAAAACCGATTCCGATCATGGGGGTCAAAATTCCTAATCTCAATTCGCACTCAGCGATAAATGGTAGAATGTTGCGAACCATTAGAACCAGATTACTTATAAATGTTAATTTGATAAAAAGTCCCTGAAAGATAATAGTTGAAGTATAAATCACTTCTCAAAACTATGGATTACAATCAATATGGCGCCTAGGGATGTAGTGGACTTCGATATAGGAAACAGTGGGATAAACTCTCTAGAGATTAGATATGGACCTCACTTTATAGTCCCTCTTGCGCTCCAACAGCGCCTTGGATAATGTTTAGAATTGTGTTCCCTGGTGCGTAAGGTATTGTACGTCCTCAGGCATTCACGCGCGTGGAGAAATCATATGATCTGTTGGGTGAAAGTGGGCCGGATAGCACGGAACCCTACATAATATTCTGACACGCTAACACATGTGGATCTCAAGTTCGATTTACATGGTTTGTGATAGATGTTTTCCATATATTCCAGTTAAATTCTAATACATTGCTTAGAGGATTCCTATGACCTAACAGCTTCCCTTCATCTTTCATGCTTGAGAATATCTCAATAGTGGCTAGCTAACCATGGAAGAGCGGACCAGAAACAACCTATAACTCAGGCCCAATAGTACAAGTAATCAAATCTAGGAGATGCATGCTCGGTGTGCCGCCAACGGAGACTGCTAGAAAGAAAAACCACCAACTCGTCTCCCTAAAGAACCTGGTTCTCTCTCAACCTGTAGATTCAAACCTTTATGCTCAAGTATGAAAACCTCACTTGGACAAGAGAATGGACCAAGTTGAAATGGAGGGAAGTGCTTCCATATCCTTAAATCTAATTAGTTACACTTAGTTTTCGGGCCCTCCTTAGGGGGTTTTAACCTCCATTACGGTTTCCTGGCCCTAGGTGTGGTTCCCAGTCTTGTGGAGAATATTAATTATCCACTTACGGATCCCGATTCTATTGGCCAAAGTATCCTTTACAAAATGTATTCATTAATCTTAACCATACCTAGCTTTAAATCCATAGTTTATCAGAGTGAAGGTAATAATCACAGTTAGTTGTAGAGGGTGCAAACAAGGTCAGCACCTCAGGAGTGGTAAATGTCAGTTGGCTTTGTGCCATAAGTTAATGAGGTAGTTGAGGGAATTTACACAGATGTGTTGAGTAAGAAAGCCTAATCATCTGAGTTCACGCTAAACGCATGCTACTCGTAGAAGAAAGATTAGCAGTAAGAATCAGCAGGTGACTTGGAGAGACCACTGCTCGTTTAAGTCTATAACCATGGGGTGAACAAGGTCAGGGTTCCAATTGTCGCGTGCAGGCATAGAACTTTAAGAGTTGTGAGTGACCCTGGGTGGTAGCTTAAGACTAGCACAATCCTCATATCTGGACCAGAGTGGATAGAAGGAGAACAGAAACAAGGAGTCATCATGCCAGGTAGTCCTGAGGCATGTCCTAGGGCTCAGGTCCTCCGAGAGAGAGAAAGAAAGAAAGAAAGAAAGAATTAGAGAGAGCATACTTAAATTCACACAGGACAACCGATAAGACAGGAGAAATACTCCAGATATAACAGACTAACCCTAACCCCCCCCAACACATGAACTACTGCAGCATAAATACCGGAGGCTGAGACAGGAGGGGTCAGGAGACATTATGTTAGAGTTAGAGTTGTACAATACGAAAGGTGCAGTTTTGAAATTTGGTTGTGTATTTTGTGGCAGTTTTTCCTTTTTGGTTATCTCTGGCTTCAATGCCAGTCACTGCAATTGTCACTCACTAACATGTTTTAGATGTTAAGCTAGTCTAGCCAGCTATCTAAAGTGTAGTAATCATGGCCAAATTAGCGACCTGGCATGAAGGGAACGCTACACAAGGGCCCCTGACCTCCAAGGGGCCCCACATTTATTTGTTAGCCACTCTCACTCAGATATCATTTTAACATTGCCAAAAGTCATGGCAAAATGTGCAGAATGTTAGGAAATTAGTTTTAAAATGGCAATATTTTCACGTTTGAGAACTTGCTAGAATTGCAGGGAATTCACTTTAAAAATTAATCTCACTTAGGGCGTCCAAAAGGTGCTAAGACGCGCCTTGCGTTAGCTATTAACAAACTAGGCTATAACGGACTAACATTCCAATTGCGAATGAATTACAATCACCAATTAACTTAAAATGGTACTGTAAATTTACACTGTTGAAGCAAGCGTCAGTAGCGGCCCCGATCAAACGCTTATGTTGCTTATACCTAGAGCCGGCCCTGAGCCTACGCAAACAAAATAACAACATTTAGGGTTATCCCTTTTTTGCACAATAGCCTATGTTGAACATGTTTTGAATGGAAATATATATATATATCGGCTAATTGACATCATTTGAGTCAATTGGAGGTGTACCTGTGAATGTATTTCAAGGCCTACCTTCAATCTCAGTGCCTTTTTGCTTGACATCATGGGAAAATCAAAAGAGATCAGCCAAGACGTAAGATAAAAAATTGTAGACCACCACAAGTCTGGTTCATCCTTGGGAGCAATTTCCAAAYGCCTGAAGGGTCCACGTTCATCTGTACAAACAATAGTAYGCAAGAATATACACCATGGGACCACACAGCCGACATATCGCTCAGGAAGGAGACACGTTCTGTCTCCTAGAGATATACTTTGGTGCAACAAGTGCAAATCAATCCCAGAACAACAGCAAAGGACCCTGTGAAGATGCTGGAGGAAATGTGTACAAAAGTATCTATATCCATAGTTAAACGAGTCCTATATCAACATCACCTGAAAGGCCAGTCAGCAAGAAGAAGCCACTGCTCCAAAACCACCATAAAAAAGCCAGACTACGGTTTGCAACTGCACAAGGGGACAAAGATTGTACTTTTTAGAGAAATGTCTCTGGTCTGATGAAAGGAAAATAGAACTGTTTGGCCATAATGACATTGTTATGTTTGTCGGAAAAAGGGGGATGCTTGCAAGCTGAAGAACACCATTCCAACCGTGAAGCACGGGGGTGGCAGCATCATGTTGTGGGGGTGCTTTACTGCAGGAGGGACTGGTGCACTTCACAAAATAGAGGGCATCATAAGGGAAGGAAAATKATGTGGATATATTGAAGCAACATCTCAAGACATCAGCCAGRAAGTTAAAGCTTSGTCTCGAATGGGTCTTCCAAATGGACAATGACCACAAGCATACTTCCWAACTTGTGGCAAWATGGCTTAAGAACAACACAGTCAAGGTATTGGAGTGGCCATCACAAWGCCCTGACCTTAATCCTGTAGAAAATKTGTGGGCAGAACTGAAAAAGCCTGTGGGAGCAAGGAGGCCTAGAAACATGACTCAGTTACACCAGCTCTGTCAGGAGGAATGGGCCAAAATTCACCCAACWTATTGTGGGAAGCTTGTTGAAGGCTACACGAAACGTTTGACTCAAGTTAAACAATTTAAAGGCAATGCTACCAAATACAAATTGAGTGTATGTATACTTCTGACCCACTGGGAATGTGATGAAAGAAATAAAAGCTGAAATAAATMATTCTCTCTACTATTATTCTGACATTTCACATTCTTAAAATAAAGTGGTGATCCTAACTGACCTAARACAGGGAATTTACTTGGATTAAATGTCAGGAATTGTGATAAWCTGAGTTTAAATGTATTTGGCTAAGGAGTATGTAARCTTCCGACTTCAACTGTATGYCCTAAGTTATTATTCGTAAGGAAAACAAYAGTAAAGGCAAYGCAAGCGCCAGCCATAAAATGTGTCAGGGGGAAAAAGTTTGTGCTAGGCTGCGGAAATGTCTTCATACTTGATGTGGGGAAACACTGGGGAGGTGCTTGTGCTCTCGTCGAAAAGAGAAGTTTGTCCTGTTCAAGCCTCAAACATAAATTGTCCGCAACAGTAAAATGGGCTAATTCTATGTGAATTAATGAAGCGGAACAAACCTCAATTCAAACTGTTGTTAGAAAATAAAACTTGTTAGAAAATCATTTCAAATTGACAAGTTGATATATAGCCTATAGATATTTAGCAGGCAGCATGTGTCTTGGTTTGAGGGCAGTCTGGGTTAACTGTCCTGTTGCATAACAATCACATTTTGGAACAGTGTGTGCATTCTGACATAAGAAGCTATTTCTGTTTCGTTGTGACCATTTTAATTGAAAACAACCACAGTAAGGTACTTCATTGTTACCCAGAAAATATTTGATATTGAGATTTAAAAAAACGGTTGCATTGGAGCTTTAAACATAGCATTAACACTGATACAGGGGCTACGCCTACTTCAAATTGCATTATATCTCAGCCATGGGCATACCAAACGTTGTCAATAGACAAGATTACATTTACTTTGATAAGGCCTAAAAAGAAAGTGAATAATTCTAATCAAATTATAATAATGAAATAAATGACTTGCTTTAAATAGGCTATGTCTCATCATTTTAATGCAAGTATGGTTTGAAGCTTATCACAGAAGCTGGACAAATATCCAAAATTAGGTGCGGCTGGCTTCCGGGTTGGATGGGCATTGTGTCAAGAAGCAGTGCGGCTTGGTTGGGTTGTGTTTCGGAGGACGCATGGCTCTCGACCTTCGCCTCTCCCGAGTCCGTACGGGAGTTGCAGCGATGAGACAAGAATGTAACTACTACCAATTGGATACCACGAAATAGGGGAGAAAAGGGRTAAAAAAAATAAAACTAGAAGTCAGTTACTGCAATGTTGTTATAAAGAAAAATATCGTAACAACAATGTTTATACACAGGAACAAGCAACTTAATGTAAAGTGAAACTTGGAAAGAGATGGCGCCAGAGGCTGCTGTTYTATAGGCTCCTAACCAATTGTGCTATTGTGTGTGTTTTTTCACGTTATTTGTAACTCAATATGTGCATAATGTTTCTGGCACCGTCTCTTATGACCGAAAAGAGCTTCTGGATATCAGGACAGCATACTGGACGAAGATTTTTTCTTTAACGAGTCGGAAGGGAAGGATTTACTTCAGACACCCGACAAGGCCCAAGTCCCCGTCATTCGCATGAAGAAGAGCTGGAGATATCGGGGACGTAGGTCGGGATGCCTTGTAAGGATTCGACTGCGAGTTTGTAATCTGTCTCTACCATTAGTTCTATTAGTCATTAGTCCAATCATTGGATAGAGCTCGTTGAGTGCTGCACTAAGACCGCACTCAACGAGCTGTATAAGGTCATAAGCAAACAAGAAAATGGTCATCCAGAGGCGGCGCTCCTAGTGGCCGGGGAATTTAATACAGGGAAACTTAAATCCGTTTGAYCTAATTTCTACCAGCATGTTACATGTGCAACCAGAGCGAAAAAAAACTCTAGACCACCATTACTCCACAAACAGAGACCCGTACAAAGCTCTCCCTCACCCTCCATTTGGCAAATCTGACCATAACTCTGTCCTTCTGATTCCGGATCACAAGCAAAAAYTAAAACAAGAAGTACCAGTGACTTGCTCAATACGGAAGTGGTCAGATGAAGCAGATGCTACACTACAGGACTGTTTTTCTAGCACAGACTGGAATATGTTCTGGGAATCTTCCGGTGGCATTGAGTAGTACACCACATCAGTCACAATGCTTCAACAATAAGTGTATCGATGATGGCATCCCCCACAGTGACCGTACGTACATACCCCAACCAGAAGCCATGRATTACAGGCAACATGCGCACTGAACTAAAGGGTAGAGCTGCCGCTTTCAAGGAGCGGGACTCTAACCCGGACGCTTACAAGAAATCACGCTATGCCCTCCAACGAACCATCAAACAAGCAAAGCTTCAATACAGGACTAAGATTGAATCGTACTACACCAGCTCCGACGCTAGTCAGATGTGGCAGGGCTTGMAAACTATTATGGAAGCACAGCCGAGAGCTGCCTAGTGACACGWGCCTACCAGACGAGCTAAATGACTTATATGCTTGCTTTGAGGCAAACAACACTGAAGCATGCATGAGAGCATCAGCTGTTYCAGACGACTGTGTGATCACGCTCTCCGTAGCCAATGTGAGTAAGACCTTTAAAACAGGTCAACATTCACAAGGCCGCAGGGCCAGACAGATTACCAGGACGTGTACTCCGAGCATGCGCTGTCAAACTGGCAAGTGTCTTCACTGACATTTTCAACCTCTCCCTGTCTGAGTCTGTAATACCAACATGTTTCAAGCAGACCACAAATAGTCCCTGCAACCAATAACACCAAGGTATTCTGCCTAAATTACTACCGACCAGTAGCACTCACATCTGTAGCCATGAAATGCTTTGAAAGGCTGGTCATGGCTCACATCAACACCACTATCCTAGAAACCCTAGACCCACTCAAATTTCCATACCTCCCCAACAGATCCACAGRTKATGCAATCTCTATGCARTCTCTATTGCACTCCACACTGCCCTTTCCCACCTGGATGACAGGAACATCTACCTGAGAATACTATTCATTGACTACAGCTCAGCGTTCAACACCATAGTGTCCTTAAAGCTCATCACTAAGTAATGGAGCCTGAGACTAAACACCTCCCTCTGGAACTGGATCTTGGACTTCCTGACGGGCCACCCTCAGGTGGTAAGGGTAGGTAACAACACATATGCCATGTTCATCCCCAACATGGGGGCCTCTCAGGGGTCCGTGCTCAGTTTCCTCTTGTACTCCCTGTTCACCCATGACTGCATGGCCAAGCACGACTCCAACACCATCATTAAGTTTGCCGACGACACAACAGTGGTAGGCCACCAACAATGAGACAGCCTATAGGGAGGAGGTCAGAGACCTGGTAGTGTGTTGCCAGGATAACAACCTCTCCCTCAATGTAATGAAGACAAAGGAGATGATTGTGGACTACAGCAAAAGGAGGACCGAGCACGTCCCCATTCTCATCGACGGGGCTGTAGTTGAGTGCTTCAAGTTCCTTGGTGTCCACATCACCAACAAACAATCATGGTTCAAACACACCAAGACAGTCTCGAAGAGGGCACAACAGCACCTATTACCCCTCAGGAGACTGAAAAGATTTGGCATGGGTCCTTAGATCCTCAAAATGTTCTACAGCTGCACCAGCGAGCATCCTGACTGGTTGTATCACTGCCTGATATTGCAACTGCTTGGCCTCCGACCACAAGRCACTACAGAGGGTAGTGCATACAGCCCAGTACATCACTGGGGCCAAGCTTCCTGCTATCCAGGACTTCTATACCAGGCGGGGTCAGAGGAAGGCCCAAAAAAGTAATAGACTGTTCCCTCTGCTACCGCACGGCAGGCGTAGGTGTAGCACACATTTTTACGCTGCKKCTACTCTCTGTTTATTATCTATGCATAGTCACTTTTCCTACATGTTCTTATTGCCTCAATTACCTYGACTAACCATACTARCTCTGTACCGTGTACTTTTACTTCGGTTTATTTTAGTCAATAGTTTCTTAACACTTATTTTTCTTGAAACTGCATTGTTTGTTAAGGGCTTGTAAGTAAGCATTTCACATTTCACATGTGACRAATAAAATCTGATTGGACATGAATTACTCTGTAATTGCTATGTAGTTACTATGTTACAACGATGGCTGGCACCCGATACAGATCTTGCAGTTGTGATCTATGGGGATCCATCTCAATCTAGGAAAAATGTTGTTACAGCACCTTTATGTGTAATTGTTGTGTAATTTCAATGTTATTAAAAACAAAACATTTAATCTCAATTTTAAATCACAATTTTCAATTATTACAATGTCATTATAAAGAATAGTATTGTAAATACAATGTTTCTACGCTTGAACAAGCTAATTAATGAAAAGTGAAACACATTTTACTTACTCATGTAATTAATATGTAGTTGATATATTACAATATGTTTTTGATTTTAGTAGGTGAAGATTGGTGATACACTTTCTAGAGGGTTGGCGCATAGCCTGCTGACAAGACAGTGAAATGTTTGGAAGCAATGGAATCCAGAGTCTCTTGTTTCATGCGATATCAAACATTTTGTTATGTGGAGTGATCCAAAAAACACTGATAGCAACAAAACATGCTCATAACCCTGTCAAAAGAATGAAACACATTAATTTGCTGTAGGATCATAGCTCCAAAGACATCATATTGGTTGATATAAATGAAAGTTGATATTCTGTTGTTTTTGGCAAATTAGAGCTTGCAGGGGTTGCATTTAAAGGGCCGGTATTGACTGCTATTTAAATTGACGTGGCAAGTACGCGGCACTGGGTACTCCCGGSTCCATTTCCTCTACGGGGTRCATGCTAAGAGTGTAAATCTTACAGCTGATATACTAATATTCGGTCTATGAAGAGTTGAGAAAGTATTCCTTTATTATTTTCTTTACCCAACCAGTACATCCACTCAATAAAATGGAGATGCTTCTTTAAACTTTTTTTKGTCTGTTTGCCCCTTAGCCTCCAGACCTGGCCCTTTATTGTCTGCCACGCTCTTTTAATTTGTTGTGTGTTACATTCTGTGTGACGATCCACAAAGTTGGTGATTGTAACCCAGTATATTCAGAGGCCTGTCATACGCTCTCCAGCAATCACTCAGAATGGTGGAACGTATTCGCACATGTCGTCTGAGGATAAGGATTAAGGTTTAATGTGAACGGTTTTCCACCATTTTAATAAGAACTAGGAGCCGTCTGGTGTGTTCGACATCCATCATCAAAAATACCCAGCCCTGTCTTCTCCACGTTGGCCCCATCCCTCCACAATTGTACTGAAAGATAGGAACAAGTGCATATCGTTATTTGGTCAGTGGTTAGTCACGCCTTGGAATGGCAGGGGATCAGAAACTCCATGGGAACTAGCGTAATGTCACATATGACACAAGCTAAGGTCTGATGGGTGAAGTTGCATAATGTYGAAAGACCCTAAATGATCTTAGGAAACGTTAMTGATGATGTGTCCAAGAGCACAGAGATGTATTTATCAAATAATTCAGTATATGAAATGGCCAAGCCCTCTATTTTTTATCCATATCAGTATATCTCCTGAGGAGTACTTTAAAAAGGCAACTGATTACCATAAGTGAAATATATCCACAAATTACCTCTCAGTTCCCAAGCCCAGATAATGAACGTTACTACATCAAAACGGATAATGCTACACCTTTCTCTTGTGTGAGAACTTGGATTCATCCATCACCACCAATCTCTGTAGAGAACTTGACCCAATTTGGAAACGCTTCCTCCTCTTGAACCTCCTCAGGGCTTTGTTGCAGACCTTCAGTAATGAGAAGTAAGACAGATGTTAGTGATGGGAGAAGACTTGAGTGTCCCAGGGAGGCATGGCCATCAACTTCAATAGGAGGGGCACCGAAATCAAATCTCACTTAGGGTCCCAAATCGTCTTGAGCTGACACTGCTCCTTTCTCATGCGGAAATGCACTTTAATGGAAGTTGTCACACAATAACTGACTTTGAGTTTGTCTGTTGTTGCTATTTGCACTGTAATGCACTGAACATTTTCACGTTTTATAAAACATTCAGTCAGCAAAACAGGCGTTTGAAAACTCAAAGAAATTTAGTAATAAATKAGATGGATTATCAAAATAGTTGTTAGTTGCAGCTCCAAAAACAGTTCTCAAAACACATTTGTGACAGCTTTTACTTAATTTTACTGAATAGTGTAGGCTCACGAGAATGATAAATGAGGGCAGCAGCAGTGGTGCAAGACTCCGCAGTCATGCCATGCTGCCCTACCTTGACTGCCACCATTAAACGTGACCTAAATACAAAACAAAACACTGGTTGGGATGGGTGGCAAAGCAAGCTAAATGTTGAAAATCTTGGAGAGCCCCTTTAAATAATGGATGAAATATCCCAAAAGCCTGATTATTAAAAACACCCRTTTACATAAGTGAGCAAACATTTCCTCAGAGTGAATATAGGTAAACGAAGCTGGTGGATTTTTCAGAGTCAAAATTGCTCATAATTCTGCGTTGATCGACAACTGTAACAATCACAATGCACCTCTCACCGTTCTCAGGCTTTTCGTCATTCTTGTCAGTCCTTGAGCTCTGTGTAATGCCATCATGAATAATATCAACTTGCCTCAAGTGTAGCCCCTGTGCAAATCTGAAATATTGCAACAAAGAAATTAACAAACCAGATCAACAGTATATGATAATAGAAACCAAAATCTTTTCTTCATAAATTAAACCCACGATAGGCTGTCACACCCTGATCTGTTTCACCTGTCCTTTGTTATTGTCTCCACCCGCTCCAGGTGTCGCTTGTTTTCCCCAGTGTATTTATCCCTGTGTTTCCTGTCTCTCTGTGCCAGTTTGTCTTGTATGTCCAAGCCTACCAGCATTTTTTCCCGGTTTCCTGCTTTTCCTTTTCTCCTTTTTCTAGACCTMCCGGTCTTGCCTGTTCTGGACTCTGTACCCGCCTGCCCTGACCTCAAGCCTGCCTGCCACTCTGTACCTSCTGGACTSTGATCTGGTTATGACCTTTTGCCTGTCCACAACCATTCTCTTGCCTATTCCCTTTGGATTTATTAAACATCTTAAACTCCAACCATCTGCCTCCTGTGTCTGCATTTGGGTCTTGCCTAGTGTCATGATATATGCCCCAGACTAAATCCAATGAGACCCAGCTTTTGGTAACACAACCTTAACTTGCCCTTAAAGCACATTTTCTTCAGCCTGGAGAAACCTGCTCACCAGTCCACATCATCTGATCACCAAACATTTCGCTCCCTGCTTTTACATGAGCATCCATTCTGGTCTGGATTAATAAAAAATAAAAAATATTACTGTTTTGGTTAGCGACTATATCCCCTTCATGGATCTATTGTCGCCCTGGATGTCTGCCTAGCTGAGGGCCTCCTCCGTTACCCGCTGCACTGCTCCCCGCCTGCCCTAGTCTATCTCTCCCAGTCAGGGTCAGGTGCCTCTCTCTCGTTCTCTCTCTCTCTCGTTCTCTCGTTCTCTCTCTCGTTCTCTCTCTCTCATACTATTTGATTAGTGATTCTTGCCATGCTTGTATTATTTAGGAATGTTTTTATTTGAAGTTGTAGTTCATTTAAATATGAGTGTTTAGCATTGTGTTGGCTATATATCWWAGATTGTTCTGTTAACTTTGTGTGCCTAGCGCTGTTTTCTCATGTTAATTGATAGTGCAATAAACGAACATGCTGCTGTCGGATTTTACAATGTTGMCGATACTTTTAAAGCCCGTTGCTCTGTGAATGAGGAAATATACGAATGTTTCTTACACGTGTTTTGGGAGAAACCACACGCTTGCTCTGTAAATGCACACGAGAACTATGCACATATCTCCCAAACAAAACATGGTAGAAATTGGACTCTTGCGCTTAAATGTCAGGACCGTTCCCTTGGTACTTAACCATGTCTCTTTACACATCTACTGAAATATTTGGTGTTAAAGACTCTGGTGACTGTGGATTGTCATTCAAGTGCTGTCTGTAAATCCAAATGTTGTATCCCCCGATCTAGACTTGCCATTATCTTGCTGATTCTACTGTCTGGAAATGTGCAATCTAACCCAGTTCCTGACATATTTACCCCTGCCGAATTGAGTGGCCTGAATTTTCTGCATATGAATGTAAGAAGTCTTCTGCCAAAGCTTGATTTTCTGAATATATGGATAAAAACGGTCCACCCTGAAGTTTTGAGAATTTTTCAAACCTGCCTCAAAATCTATTACAGACAAAACTATTGGCATAAACGGTTACAATGTTTTTCATGTAGATCGTAAATCTAAGGGTGGTGGTGTTGCTGTGTACGTAAAAGACAAGTTCTCAGCGGTTGTTCTGACTTCTGTTACTAAACCTAAGCAATTTGAATATCGGTCTTTGAACCTAAACCTCGGTGTCCTTTAGAAGTGGTATCTTTGCAGCAATTCGACCATAAAGGCCTGTTTCACGCAGTCTCCTCTGAACAGTTGAGGTTGAGATGTGTCTGTTACTTGAACWCTGTGAAGCATTTATTTGGGCTGCAATTTCTGAGGCTGGTAACTCWAATGAACTTATCCTCTGCAGCAGAGGTAACCCTGGGTCTTCCTTTCCTGTGGAGGTCCTCATGAGAGCCAGTTTCATCATTGTGCTTGCTGGTTTTTGCGACTGCACTTTTACTTTTAGCAAGGCACACCTGTTARTTGAAATGCATTCCAGGTGACTACCTCATGAAGCTGGTTGAGAAAATGCCAAGAGTGCGCAAAGCTGTCATCAAGGAAATGGTTGGCTACTTTGAAGAATCTCAAATATAAAATACATTTTCATTTGTTTAACACTTTTTTGGTTACTACATGATTCAATATGCGTTATTTSATAGTTTTGATGTCTTCACTATTATTCTACAATGTAGAAAATAGTAAAAATAAAGAAAAACCCTGGAATGAGTACGTATGTCCARACTTTTAACTGGTACTGTACATAAATGCCTTGTATCATATGAGGCTGTACTTACTTTAAAGTCAGACAACGTTGTTCATTCATAACACAAGCATAAAGGCTAAGATTCAACATAGCGTTTGAATGTTTTTGCGACTGCAACTGAATAAACTTTCTTAAMATTTTCTGGATTGACTGACCTTAACGTCTTAAACTAATGATGCACTGCCATTTCTCTTTGCTTATTTGAGCTGTTCTTGCCATAATAGACTTGCTCTTTTACCAAATAGGGATATCTTCTGTATACCACCCCTACCTTGTCACAACACAACTGATTGGCTCAAACACAATAAGAAGGAAATAAATTCCACAAATTAACAAGCCACACCTGTTAATTGAAATGCATTCCAGGTGACTACCGCATGAAGCTGGTTGAGAAAATGCCAAGCGGGTGTCTTCAAGCAATAGTAAACTGGGTCCCGCTTTATTTCAAGTGCATCTCATGAAGGCTCCGTAAAGCATTCATATAGGCTTCATAAGCACTGCATAAATGGGTCACAAATCATCTATAACCATATTTYATGCTCTATAAAAGATTAATAAGGGACATATGTACATTTACTGGGCGGGAGAGGCTGGTCCAATCAAGGTGTCATAAAAAGAAATGCACCTCCCTCCCCAAATATTTTCACATAAAAAAAATAAAAAATTGATTTATATAGCCCTTCAGAGAGCAGAGAGAGGAGAGAACCACCTCGAGTGGATTGTCCATTTATGGACATCAATTCGATATTTACTTTTCATTCATTTTATGATTCATTGAGACTTCAGTTTATCTGAGATGAAATTGACTAYGATTGCTGATGTCTCAAAGTGCTGTACACTTTGTACACAAAGTGCTGTACACTTTGTACACAAAGTGCTGTACATAAACCCAGCCTAAAACCCCAAACAGCAAGCAATGCAGGTGTAGCAGCAYGGTGGCTAGGATAAGCTCCCTAGAAAGGCCAAAACCTAGGAAGAWACCTAGAGAGGAACCAGGCTATGAGGGGTGGCCAGTCCTCTTCTGGCTGTGCCGTGTGGAGATTATAACAGAACATGGCTAAGATGTTCAAATGTTCATAAATGACCAGCATGGTCAAATAATAATAATCACAGTAGTTGTCGAGGGTGCAACAAGTCAGCACCTCAGGAGTAAATGTCAGTTGGCTTTTCATAGCCGATCATTAAGACTATCTCTACCCGCTCCTGCTGTCTCTAGAGAGTTGAAAACAGCAGGTCTGGGACAGGTAGCACGTCCGGTGAACAAGACAGGGTTCCATAGCCGCAGGCAGAAGTTGAAACTGGAGCAGCAGCACGGCCAGGTGGACTGGGGACAGCAAAGGAGTCATCATGCCAGGTAGTCCTGAGGCATGGTCCTAGGGCTCAGTCCCCGAAAGAAAGAAGGAGAGAAATAGAGAGAGAAAGAGAGAACATGACCCTCCCATCGTACTGTAAAATAAATGTAACACCCTCCACCCTCAGAGAATAAACTCAAAATAATGCTTAYGACCAAAAACAACAATAACTGTAGCGACCCTGTATTTATAAAGATCGATTCTTACTTTGCCACTTCAGCATGCTTTTGTGGCACAGTTGATGCCAATCAGGGCTATGGGCCAGAAGGTTGATGGTTCGCCGACCACCACAGACGAGTTCCTTCTCCCTGCCTGTTTCATTACGCTATGGTCAGAGCTGGCTGCAGCCAATGATCAGCTAGGGGGAAATCTGATTTTCAAAATGTTTATACCATATTTATAATTATATAAAATATATGCAAAAAAAAAWAATCCACTAACAKGTTTCTGTGCCAATGCACCACACAGCCAATAAACGGAGCATGATTTCGGGCACTTCAATATCATGGTTTGTGCTTTCAACAGCACAATAAATAGACTATTTACATTTCGACAAACAAAAAATGCATCCCTCCTTACCATGTAGGCTTACCCAGTATCGATGGCTTGGCTTGATAATCTCCGAATGTCATTAAACKTTTTGRTGTTTTGTAAAAGATGCCTATTTCCATTCATCCATTGATCGCTGCACAGTTTGGAGTTATTGATTTTATTTGTCAGTAAAAAAAWATATATGTTTATACACAAAGATTTTTGAAGGTGACTGGGATTGGGGTGGCAGGTAGCCTAGTGGTTAGAKCATTGGACTAGTAACTGAAACATTGCAAGATCAAATCMCTGAGCTGACAAGGTAAAAGTCTGTYGTTATGCCCCTGAACAAGGCAGTTAACCCACTGTTTCTAGGCTGTCATTGAAAATAAGGATTTGTTCTTAACTGGCTTGCCTAGTTAAATAAAGGTATTAAAAAAATGGYACAATAAAGTTGTGRACTTATTTCCATTGTGGTCCCTATTTTCTACATAAATACATATACAATTACATATTGTAGATACAGAAATAGAGACAAAAACTGCTCAACCTCCAAATTAGTATGAGGGGGGARTTTATGTACAATTTTTACAAACTTGTTTGGCTGGTAGCTTATTCTTTAGATGGTTGGGGCTGCTGGTGAACTACAAAGTGCAGGATTAATCAAAGTGACACTGGACTAGCGCACTTGCCAGAGTCTTTAGGGTGTCTATAGCTAGRTTTCCATCCAATTGGCGACAGATTTTCACGCGAATATTCTAAAATCTTCAAAAAAACTATGTGCCATTTCAGAGTGGCCTTTAGGAAAATTTGGTGCCAGACAACATGACAGGGAAGATTTAAATGGACATTTGAGAAATTTTACGGGCCTCCAAATGCGTTCAGATCCAACCTGGCGCAGCCAGCGCCATCAATAAGGGATGTTCGCCAAATGAGCCACATTTAGTTATCCTTCAAAAAAACAGCTATAACAACGTACAAAAACACTATTCCTTGTGTTTCGATTTGTAGCATTTGCAAAACTTAATTGGTTTTTAGGCTACTTTCCTAAAATAATAATTGTCCACCTCACGGTTCAGCTATCAGGGATTTGGCTTAGTTGTCCACTTTATGATATTAATAGATATATACAGTATGTAGTGTTTTTTAAGCCCTGGGTGTACAAATCATTATGACATAAACTAACCAGGTGAATCCATTATGAAGCCCTGAGTGTACAATTCATTATGACATAAACTAACCAGGTGAATCCATTATGAAGCCCTGAGTGTACAATTCATTATGAAGTAGACTCACCAGGTGAATCCATTATGAAGCCCTGAGTGTACAATTCATTATGACATAGACTAACCAGGTGAATCCAGTGAAAGCTATGATCCCATATTGATGTCACTTGTTTAATCCACTTTAAACAGTGTCGATGAAGGGGAGGAGCCAGGTTAAAGAAGGATTTTTAAGCCTTGAGACAATTGAGACCTGCATTGTGTGTGTGTGTTTACCATTCAGAGGGTGAATGGACAAGACAAAATGTTTACTGTATGTGCCATTGAACGGGGTATGGTAGTAGGCGCCAGGCGCATCGGATTGCAACACTGCTGCTTTTTTCATGCTCAACAGTTTCCCATGTGTATCAAGAATGGTCCACCAGCCAAAGGACACCCAGCCAACTTGACACAACTGCGGGAAGCAGTTGAGTCAACATGGGTCAGCATCCCTGTGGAATGCTTTTGACACCTTGTATAGTCCATTCCCCAATGAA
>NC_036844.1:8286366-8304684 GCF_002910315.2 Salvelinus sp. IW2-2015 | reverse complement strand
AGAAGAGGGATTAATTTAAGTTTGTGACTCATGTAAGCAGAGTAATTTTGATCTAGTGGAGTTATTCATACCGATATATTCCTTTATCAACGAGATAGGACTATCTACGGGCCTCCTGCTGTACGTGAGAGTCAGATTAGAGACGGAGGGGTGAGAGACATGACAGCGTATATATATAAATCAGACAGTACTCAGAGACGAAGCAATTGCCTAAAAGAATCTCCAACTCAGTAACATGCTTCGCAAAGAAAAGGAAACTAAAGGCACTTTGTTGAAAAACAAGCTCAAATCATGAGCAGGGTTGAAAGACGAAAGAAAACAGTTTCACATCACACACAGGCACAAGCTCAAATGTATTAGGGTGATCAATTGATGTGCAAGCTGCTGTAGAGTGAAAGTTTGTCATTTCCCAGATTGATGTTAAATGGATGAATAGAAACACTGTGGACAGTTTTCAGCAAAGTTGCAACATGAAATAACACAAATTCAAACACTTTTCCAAAAACAGTCTCTAAATCATGTTGAAAAACAGAAATAAGGCGGTAAGTCACTTTCCTTCAAAAACGAAGGCATGGTCCTAGGGCTCGTAGGGCCTCCGAAAAGAAAGAAGCGAAGAAGAAATAGAGAGAATGAAAGAGAGAGACATACCCCTCCCATCGTAACCGTACTGTAATAAATAGTAACATCCCTCCAACCTCTCAGGAGACTCACAAAATCGATTGTTGACAAATAATAATGCTCAGCACAAGTAAAACCACCATAATACACCAACATTAAAAACCAAGCGCTCTATAAGTAATGGAGCTCTTGATGCACTCTGTTAAGTGCGATTTTTTTCCCTAGCTACTGGTTTAATCAGCGATGATAGGAACACTGTGGACAGTTTTCAGCAAGCTTTGCAGTATTACATGAATATAATACCAGAAAAAAGACACTTCGTATTCCAAAAAACAGAAGCACTCTCAATCCTAATCAATTTGCTTGAAACTAACAGAAACTATAAGCACAGCTTGCATAAAACATAGGCTGGTCACACAAGAATCTGATTTGTTGAAATACAGGAAAACGCACAACACATTTTCCATAAACAAGCTCTAAAAATTCATCGATTTGATGGCCCTCTAGTAAGTGAAATATTTTTTTCGCAGTACCCACTGTTTAGATCAGGATGAATCAGGAACACTGTGCGACAGTTTTCAAGCAAGTCTGCCCACATTGAAATAACAGAATAAACATCACTTATTGAGGCTCAAAAATGAATAGCACGTGGTATACATGCATGACGTTGAAAAACCAGAAATATAGTCCAGATTTCTTACAACACCACACAAGCTACAAATGATTGTTTGCATAATACCACGAGATGACTAGGTAATACACGTATTTTTCACATAAGACCTAGAGCTCTAAATCCATGTTTGAATGCCACCCTGTATAAGTGAGAATGTTTTTGCTAGTCAGCTAGTGGGTTGTGCAAAGTCCAATGATCAGGATGAAGGAACATTTGTGGACACGTTTTGTCACCAGTTGCAAACAGTTGCAAATTTAACCCAGAGAGATAACACTGGGTAACCACTAACTGAATTAATGCTCCACACTAATATGTGTTGTAAAAACTCACAGAACATAAGTATCAACTTTTATTCAAAATATCAAATAAGCTCCAAATATACTAAAAGTGCATGAAAAATAAGAAAACAAAGACAAGAAACCACTAACAGGTTTCTGTGCCAATTCTCTTTCCACCAAACAAACAGCCAATTAAACGGAGCACGATCTCGATTTACAAGGTCATGCACGTGTTTCGAATGCACTACCTACTGTAAAGGTGAAGTTTGTTTTTCCCTAGTATCAGCACGAGAGTTAATATCAGGATGAACAATGTTGACATATAACGAATGAACAGAAACAAGATTATGTTCCAGCAAGATCCTCTGCATTATTATCGAAACTACATGAGGTATAAAAGTAAACTCACTCTCTATCACCAACAAAACATGAGCTCTTGGACATATGATTCATAGATTTGACATCAAAGAGAAATTAAACGTCATCTTTGGTTTCATATTAACGAGCACTAGAAATATGCACTCGTTATTTTGATCATTCAATAAAGAAAGAAACCCACATTCTTGCCATATAGACAAAGCAGTACTCTTAAAAAGCTTCATGTTTTAGTAACTCTGTATAGTTAGAATTTTTGTTTCAGTCGCTAGATAAAATAAAGAGAGATTATTGTTTACTATTACACACAAGAGAAAAGTGTAACCATTTCTGAGAGGAGAGGTGTTACTTTCGGCACAAGGAGGTGGCTTAGCGGATATAGCATCGGAGATAGAGTTAAGCAGTATAGAGAAGAACATCACATCTTATATTTGAAAAACACATTAGCATATGAACAATCAATCTGCTGAGGATGACAAAGCTCAAAAAGTCACTGTCGTTAATGCAGCACTCCTTGTAATATCAAAAAAGCAAGCTCTCTACCAAAACACTATGTGTTTGACTAAGAGCAGAAAGAAACACTTTTGCCATAAACAATAGAGACATCATAATAATCAATGGATTGTATGCGACTTCTCTGTATAATGCAATTTGGCTTGTCTCTTAGCATTGTAAATTGGTATTTATAAAATATATGTGAGCTAATAGGAATACAATCATGAAGTGATGACACGTTATTTCTACGCAAATGGTGTCAGGTCCACCCCTATATTTGAGATTTACCCAGAAACTATATAAAAATACACACTATATCCACAAAATAAAGACTTCTGTAGATAATATCAGAGAGTATTGGAGAGACAAAAAACACGTAGAGCTTAAAACGGCATCCCGTTTCAGAAAAAGCTCCAATCATGTTGAATATACAGAAAAGAAAACGTTTTTTCCATAAACAAGCTCTAAATCAGGTTTGAACTGCATCTGTAACGTGAATTTTTTACTCAGTACTTGTTAAATATCAGGATATACGGAACACTGTGGACAGTTTTCAACAACGTTGCAAAACATCTTGATAAATACGAGAATAATACACTTTTTCAAAACAAGCTCTAAATCGATTTGATAAAACAGTATAGGCACTTTTCAAAACAAGCCCAAATCATGTTGATATACGAAGAACAGTGTGCATAAACAAGGCTCTAATCATGTTTGATGACTCTGTTAAGTGAATTTTTTCCCAGTACTGTTAACAGTCAGCAGATGAAGGAAACACTGTGGACATTTTTCAGCAAGTTGCAACATTGGAAATAACAGAAATAAACACTTTCCAAAAACCAGCTCTAAATCATTGTTAGAAAACCAGAAATTAGCACTTTCAAAACAGCTCCTCCCAAAAATACATAGTAGTATGTGAGAGGGAGAGAGTACTGTATATAGAAAAACACAGTTAATTCCAATGAATTACACAAACTTGATGCTCTAAATGGACTGGATTGAGCTTTGATAAGTCACTCTTCTGATAGAGATTGATATTGGTTTTCCGCTCAGTACGTCTGGTGAACTGTACAAAAGTTGCAGGATTTATATAGCAAGAGTTACGTACACTGAGAACTAACTTGCGCGAGACGATGAGCAGAGATGCTTTTTTTTCATAGCAAGTTGCAAAGAGTCATGTCGAGTAAGACTATATACTATCATATCAAATCGACGTTACAAGAGAGAGAAAGCTCTAAATTATTTCACAGGCGATTGAAAAATCAGAAAGATATACTGAACAACTATCTCAAAACAAAGCAATAAAGATCGCTTCCAAAATATTCAAGTTTTGTCACGAGTGGCCTTTCGGAAATAAACTTGAAATTGGATGCCAAAGAATCAACTCCTAATGACAGAAGCAGGAAGCTCTAAAATTTCATAAATGGGAAAGTATTTTGTAGAATAGACTACTTCTGGTATAAGTCGGAGGATTTTTTCCAATTATTGCATTCATAAGTCTAAACTTTGTGTGTGTGCTCGTGTGTGAGTCGTGCGTGTGTTGTGGTGTGTGTGTGTGGGTGTGTGTGTGTGTGTGTGTGGTGTGTGTGTGTGTGTGTGTGTGTGTGTGGTGTGTGTGTGTGTTGTGTGTGTGTGTGTGTGTGTGTGCTGTGCGTGCCTGCGTGCGTGGCTGTGCTGCGTGCGTGCGTGTAACTAGTCCATTGGGATCTTTACCTGCCACCAACATCAATGTCAGGCCACGCCCAGCCACTACTACAGATAGGGGGCTGATGGCGTACATGCCTGGCGACACCCTTACTGTACGCATGGTCTTTGTGTGGAGTCTTTGGTCAGGAGATGATTCAGACTTCTCCGTAGGTGCCAAATCGGGCACAYTTAGGGTAAGGGATWAGGTTTGGGTTAGGGCTAKGGTTAGGTTGAGGGTTAAGTTTAGTGTAAGGGTTACGTTTAGTGTTAGGAAAAGGGTTAAGGTTAGAGCTAGGGTTAGTAGATAGGTAGTTTAAATGTTACTTATAGTCTGTAGATGGACAATGCAAATGAAGTATTATCGCCAAATCTGATAAAGGCACACATATCCGCACACACAAACAGAATCAGACAATTGTGCACTGCACGTACGCAGCACAAACACAGATGATSGGTACTGCCCATGCAACTGGTCAGTCTGTCTGGGTCATGCAGAWCCTACCAGAGCAGATAATAATAAGATATACAAATTAATAAATATAAAAACACAACAGATGTATACAGGTAAGACAGATAGAAAATGGAGCCAGAAAATGAAAAAAAAATAGGAGATAGAAAAATTTTGAAAAAACGTTTGCTGTGATTGTATGCAGTATGGCCAAAAATTATAAATAGAATTACAAAATACCATAAAGATGAATGTATCAAAATAAACCACTAAATAGTTTAATTTCATATTTTGTCATTTAAAACACACAAAAATAATTTGCAAGTAGCCAGGTGGAACAGCAACCACATTCTCGATACACCTWTTTTCTTGCTTTGAATGTGATATGTTGTTGTTGTTGYTGATCTGCCTTAGTAAGTTATTCTTAATTAGAATGCATGCTAGCCCATGTATTACAGCTTGTACCACACTATCCTCCTGCCACAGTCAACCGCGGTCTCAGACAAGGCTGCAAATTGATTAGCATAATCATTCCCCAGAGTATTCGTCCCAAATGCCACCCTATTCCCTATATAGTGCWCTAATTTTGACATGAGCACTATGGGCAGGGATGGGCAAAAATTATAAAATACAATTTCAAAATACAGATACACAATACCATAAAGATCAATGTATCTAAATAAACTACAAAATACTTCTATTTTCCAATGTATATAATTAAAATACATTTATTTTATATTTTTAAATATACTGAACAAAAATATAAACGCAACATGCAACAATTTCAAAAATTTTACTTTTACAGTTCATATAAGGAAATCAGTCGATTAGAAAAAATCATCAGGCCCTAATCTATGGATTTCACATGACTGGGAATACAGATATGCATCTGTTGGTCACAGATACCATCAAAAAAAGTAGGGGCGTGGATCAGAAAACCAGTCAGTATCTGGTGTGACCACTATTTGACTCAAGCAGTGGACACATTTCCTTCGCATAGAGTTGATCAGGCTGTTGATTTTATTATATTTTTTTATTTGACCTTTATTTAACTATGCATGTCAGTTAAGAACAAAAGGTGAGASAACAACATATCACTATCGTATCAAGTACATTTTCCCTCAACAAAGTATTTTTTACATATACATTTATATTTAGTTAATTTAGCAGACACTCTTCTCACACCATARTGCTATCAGACTTCTGATACAAATGCAGAGTGAAAGGGGGGCCAAAAAATGTGAACCACTATAAAAAKAAATGTATAGAAAAGAATGCTGTATTTTGATAATATAAATTACAGTATTTTGAACATAGCCCAGTACACTTAGCCCAGTGTATTTCAGTTTAGCCCAGTGTATTTCATTTTTTTGTAAGATTTGATTTAGAATACAAAACATGCACATATTAAAAGACAACATACAGATGCACACAAACATAAACAACATCACACCTGCCCAGACCCACTTGTACTCACCTCTCCAGTGCCTGCACTGCTCTCTGCCACGTTTTCAAATTGCATCATTTTGTTCCTCTCTGTTGCCCACGCTCTTTCAATATTTAGATAATCAAGCATATGATTTTTCCATTGTCTTAGTGATGGAGGATTGGTTGTGTTCCAGTTTTAAAATATACATTTTTTCAAGTTAATTGATGAGAGGTGTATTTTCCAACCCATTGGGTATCTCACTGCACCTTCATATGACATGCCTTGAAATATGGATACAGATGGATTCAAAGTACATTTACATTTTAATACTTCTGACATCCTACTTTCTAACTCCACCCTTAACTGTTGGACTTTATAGCATTCCCAGAAGGCATGGGTTATTGAGTCATTGTTGCTTTTACACTTAAGACTGAATTACATCTGAATGAATCAATGAATTAAATTGTATTTTTGTGTCAAATCGCCAATTGGCAACCCATCCTTTATTGGATTAATTTACACATAAACAAACATTACAATAATTCACTGTGGTAATTCAATGATAATTCAATGATAATTCTAAAATATGACACTGTCGTTGGGTTGTAGAATTTGTGAATTTGGTCTCTTGTATAATACCTTTATATACGTTAGTTTATACTGGATTAAGCACAAATGTTTGTTAGTTATGTTCCAACATTCCCTCTATCTTGTGCCAATGTAAGTTATTTTTAAGTCCTGGTTCCTATAGTTTATATATTTTTCTAAGCGATTGTCAGTTGGATAGGTTCTCTGCAAGGTTTTGTATGTCTTACCTATCATATGAGCATCCTTTTCTGACTCAAATAGGATTCTCTCAAGATTGCTCTGATGTCCAAAAKATTTKAAATACACATTTTGTGAGATGAAACTTTTAAGTTGCATGTATTTTAAAATWTCTACATTGGTCWGTCCAAAATTGCTTTTTAATTCTGTCATGGAAATACATTAATTTCCTATTACCAAGGCATTTACGGTTTCTATGCCTTTAGTTTTCCAAGTGCATTCTGAAAACCTATCCAAGGATTGCTCCATAGGGTTGTGTTTTTTGGCAGTGATATTGGTTCTTGTAGAATCCGTTACCCTTTCATCCATATTGTTATACTGTTTTTAAAGACGCACTATGCAGAAATCACTTTGCCATTTCCTGGTTGCTAAAATTTGAATAGTTTGCCTAATTTCAGTTTATGGGACAAAACAAGCAAGTATAGTGTAGAGAATCATTGTACCATCTAAACCATTGTAAAATATCTTGTCTGAAGGAAACCGGTACCGGTATGAAATATTTAATTGAAATTTGAAGGTAGTTTTGTGCCTACCCCAAAAAATCCCAAGCTGTCTAATATTTCCTATATACAGGACAAACACTTCAAAACGTTGTTTTTTATKATTTATTTGTTGATTGTCTTTTTTGCCACTTATGAATGTGTTATTCAATGCGTTTCTCTGGGCTATTGTAGTAAAGGYCTAATTCAATATTTTATCCCTGCAAAAATGTTTGATACCTAAAGGGGTCCTAAAATTCTAAATCAAATTGCTAAATTATCCATAGTATGACCATCTTAAAACAWTTCCACATGTCAGCTTAGAAAATACTCAGAAGTAATATAAATGTGTATTTCAAATGCATTTACAAAACAGAAATACTGCCCATCTCTGATTGTATGTTATATCGTAATAAGAAGGGAATGGCAGTGCTGTCAGCAGTCTCTGGTTGCGTTGCAAATGGCACCAATAGGCAGAGATGAGCAGTATTTCTGTATTTGAAATATGTATTTTTTTCTACTTCTGAAAATTTTGTCATTTGAATTACACTGGGCTGAACTACACTCCAACGTATTTTGTATTTTAAAATACTGTAATTAGTATGTTCAAAATACTTAAGACTTTTCTATACAGTTTGTGATAGTGGTTCTCATTTTGTGGCCCCTTTTGCATTGGTATCTGATAGCACTTTGGTGTGATAAGAGCGTCTGTGAAATTAACTAAATATAAATGTTAATGTAAAAATATTGATAAAAAATKTGTTGAGGGAAAATGTACTTGATAAGATTGTGATATGTTGTCTCACCTAGTTATCTTAAGACAAATGCACAAACTGTAAATCGCTCTGGATAAKAGTGTCTGTTAAATTACTAAAATGTAAATGTTTAAATGAACAATTGCATAGAATGCTGAGTATTATTCTAATGAGCACCGGCTCAAAACAAGGTCAATAATAATACCCAGTGTGCTTTGCAGTTCATTTTGGTACRTTCAATTTCACATATACATTTACATTTAGGTCATTTAGCAGACACTCTTATCCAGAGTGACTTGCTCAACTAAGTTAGATAAACAACAACATATCACAGTCATAGCAAGAAAAGTATATCATATTCAAAATACAAGTATTTTGTAATGTAGTTTATTTTGATACGCTGCTCTAAATTGTATTTTGTAATTTTTGCCCATCCCTGCCCATAGTGCCTTTGTCAAAAGTAGTGCACTCTATAGGGAATAGGGTGGCATTTGGAACAAATTCTCTGGGGAATGATTATGCTAATCAAGGTGCAGGCTTGACTGAGACCGCGGTTGACTGTGGCAGGAGGATAGTGTGGTASAAGGTGTAATAAAAAAAGGCTGTAATTTTCCTATGACATTTCCAGTTTAAAATCAAATCCCTATGGAGCAATAGAGAGTGTGGGAAGAAATCWGATTTACATTACATTAATGTACATGTTGGAAAGGACAATTTGACTAATGCCAGACAAGATCTAATTGGTCCCGCTTTAAAATACATTCAGATTATAAAGGCGTCATAAATCCTTCATACTGACTTCATAAGCACTAAATAAATGTGTTTAAAGTCATCTATAACCCTCTCTCATGCATTATAAAGGGTTCATACATGTGGCATAACTGTGTGACATAATCACCAAAGTCAAATGTGACATGTGACTATGTCGAAAATGTTATGAACATGTGCTCTACAAAGTGTGACATGTTGTGCTGAAGGATGGCACATACTCTAAAGTGAGGTCATGTTGTGCTGAAGGATGGCACATACTCTAAAGTGAGGTCATGTCAGTCACATTATACCTAATCACTTTCGGTTAGCGCTATCTGTGTTCCTTGGTACCTCCCTCCCCTAAACCCTTACCCTTACCTTAACCCCTACCTTAATCATTACCTAACCATAATCATAACCCTTACGTAATCCTAACCTTAACCCATACGTGAGCCATTTTAAATTTCAACTTCAATKRGGTAGGGACGTCCCAAGGATCTTCAATAGCAAAGACCAATCTCGTTCCCCGGCACTWMMGTGCGGAAGGTCTGGTGGACYAACACATCAAACTTCGCTTTCGTTAACCTATACAGAGTGCAGGGAGAATCATTACTCATTGGCTTAATCTACCAACCAATCATCTYCTACAAAACCTTCCCCTGTGTGTCATCTCCGTCGTATCGGTCCAACGTCTTGACAATGAAGAGCTTCTGTTTATAGTTTACACTGTGATTGTGTTCCCCACAAGCACAACACACATTTATCATACATTTGAAGGGTGTAGTCTTTCTTCTTCTCGTGGAGCCATTAGCTAGCTATGTCATCTGCTAATTAATTAATTGTTTTTTTTCTCCCTTGATGCCAGGGGGAATGGTTTCTACTAGACACCACAGCCACGAAGTCAAAATGTTCGATATCGTAAAAATGAAGCATAATTATGGAAATGGGTCGGGTATAGCCATAATTTTGCCCTTTTGACTGTCAACTAGTGAAGACAAGGGGAATTGTTTTGCTCGCAAAAGACACAGCCTGATGGCAATTACTTTACTCAGTAAGGTCTCTCCCATAGATGTATATGGTCACTCCCACTAAGGCCAACTGAATAGTTGATTTCCCAGGCTTATTCTGTTTTATATGTGTGCGCAATAGCCTGGTGACAACGTTACGCCAAGAAATACTTACCTTGATGAAAGCCACCAACATAAGSACATTTAAAGKGATTTTCATCTGGAACCAAGTTACATGTTCCTCAATACACAAACATGCACAGTCAGGTCTTTGACACAACAATATAACAMGCCATACCGTGGGATGCTTGGCCCAGTCAGGACATTGACACAACAATATAACAAGCCATACCGTGGGATGCTTGGCCCAGTCAGGACATTGACACATTCACCCACTCCCCCACTGAAAGATCAGCCACAAACCTGTGGCACTATTGTAGCAGGTAGAAATCAAACCCTGGTCTCCAGCATGGGAACATAAGAGGAATACCTAGTGTGGTGGTCTCAGTTTACTTCGTAGGGACCGCTCTAAAACATCTTGGCTCTGTCACACATGCCTACACATCACACACACACACACACCAACACACACACACACACACACACACACACACACACACACACCACACACACACACACCACACACACACACACACACACACACACACACCACACACACACCACACACACCCACACACACACACACACACACACACACACACCACACACACACACAAACATACCACAACACACACCACACACAACACAAACTCAAACTTGCATGTCCATCTCAATTGGGTTGAGGTTAGGTGATTGTGGAGGCAAGGTCAGATGGGATGGTGTATCACTGCAGAATGCTGTGGGAGCCATGCTGGTTAAGTGTGCCTTGAATTTTTTTAAAAAAATCACGTGATATTGTCACCAGCAAAGCACCCCACACCATCACCCTCCTCCTCCATGCTTCCTGTGGGAACCACACATGGGGAGATCATCCGTTCACCTACACTGTGTTGGAACCAAAAATCAAAAATTTGGACTCATCAGACCAATGTCCATTGCTCGTGTTTCTTGACCCAAGCAAATTCTTCTTATTGGTGTACTTTAGTAGTGGTATCTTTGCAGCAATTCGACCATAAAGGCCTGATTCACGCAGTCTCCTCTGAACAGTTGATGTTGAGATGTGTCTGTTACTTGAACTCAGTGAAGAATTTATTTGGGCTGCAATTTCTGAGGCTGGTGACTCTAATGAACTTATCCTCTGCAGCAGACAGGAAGTCTCTAGATCTTCCTTTCCTGTGGCGGTCTCATGAGAGTCAGATTCATCATAGCGCTGGATGGTTTTTGCGACTGCAAATTAATACACTTTCTTGACATTTTCCGGATTGACTGACCTTAACATTTTAAAACTTCTTAGGGATTGAGGGCAGTATTTTCACATCCGGATGAAAAGCATGCCCAAAGTAAACTGCCTGCTACTCAGGCCCAGAAGCTAGTATATGCATATTATTAGTAGATTTGGATAGAAAACACTCTGAAGTCTCAAAAATTATGTCTGTGAGTATAACAGAACTGATTTGGCAGGAAAAACCCGAGCACAATCCATCCAGGGAAAACAATTTTGAGGTCAATCTGTTTTCCATTGGCTTTCTATGGTAAGCCCTTTTAATAGGAATCTGCTTGCAGTTCCTATGGCTTCCACTAGATGTCAACAGTCTTTAGAAATTGGTTGATGTTTTTCTTTTGAGAAATGAAGAAGTAACCCTGTTCTTTCCATGTGTCACTCCAGGTGGACTCTAGTCTTTTGGTCCGCGTGACCTGGAACCGCTTCACTTTGTTTTCGTCCGGTATTGAACACAGTTTATCCCGTCTTAACTTTTATAGATTATTACGTTTTACGATACCTAAGTTTGGATTAGGAACGTTGTTTGAAATGTTTGGACCAAGTTTACAGGTAACTTATTAGATACTTTGTATCATGTTGGGCGAGTTGGAACCGGTGTATTTCTGAATCAAACGTGCCAAATAAATGACATTTTGAGGATATAAAAAGAAGAATTTATCGAACAAAAGGACCATTTGTGATGTTTCTGGGACATTTTGGAGTGCCAACAGAAGAAGATCTTCAAAGGTAAGGCATAAATTATATCGTTATTTCTGAGTTTTGTGTCGCACCTGGCTGGTTGAAATTGATTTCATGTGTTTGTATGCGGGGTGCTGTCACCAGATAATGCATGGTCTGCTTTCGCCGTAAAGCCTTTTGAAATCTGACACTGCGGCTTGGTTAACAAGAAGTTAGCTTTACTTTGATGTATTATACATGTATGTTTGTGAATTTTAATTATGAGTATTTCTGTTTTTGAATTTGGCGTGATGCAATTCACTGTATGTTGTCAAATCAATCCTGTTACCGGATCTGAGCGGAAGGGATCACTAAGACTAATGATGCACTGTCATTTCCCTTTTCTTATTTGAGATGTTCTTGCCATAATAGACTTGGTCTTTTAGCAACTAGGGCTATCTTCTGTATACCACCCCTACCTTGTCACAACGCAACTGATTGACTCAAAACACATTAAGAAGGAAAGAAATTCCACAAATGAACTTTTAGCAAGGCACACCTGTTAATTGAAATGCATTCCAGGTGACTACCTCATGAAGCTGGTTGAGAAAATGCCAGAGAAGTGCAAAAAGCTGTCATCGAGGAAATGGGTGGCTACTTTGAAGAATCTCATATTTAAAATACATTTTCATTTGTTTCACACTTTTTTGGTTACTACATGATTCAATATGTGTTATTTCATAGTTTTGATGTCTTCACTATTATTCTACAATGTAGAAAATAGTAAAAATAAAGAAAAACCCTGGAATGAGTACGTGTGTCCAAACATTTGACTGGTACTGTACAGAAAGGCCTTGTATCATATGACTCTGTACTTACTTAAAAGTTAGACTCTGTTGTTCATTCATAACACATGCATAAAGGATAAATGTATTAACACTTAGGGAACTATCACCAACAGCTTAAACAAATAAGCATTAAAAATAAGTTTGAACCATACATTTCCTTTTATTTTTAATACAATGCAAATACATTAAGATAAAAAAAATGACTGTACATTGAACATTACACAAGGCTGTGAATTGTGAAACTTGTTCCTGAGCTGGCGGACGTATGATTCTTGCCTCTCTGCCTGCTGGAGGTACTGCATGTTGATTGCAACCTTAAAAGTAAAAACAAAGAAAGTTAGCAGGTCTGATAGGAAATGCATTAGTCACATATTTTGGACACATGCATTTCTCTGCTGCACCAGAAATACTCTAAATTGGGAGATGGGAAAATCCATTTGATTCATATGATTATATTCCTCTTTCATTTACAAATCTCATGACTAACTCTGAGACATGGCTGTATCTAAGTGKATTTTTATTTAGCTGAGCCTGCTAGCTAGCAAAATGTCGTATTGGTATACCTAGCTTGCCAGCTTATACTGCTGACATTAGGAAGTTATCTAACATTAGCTAGCTAGCAATTGCTGTGAAGTCACCGAAATTATTTAAAATAACGATTGAGGTAGCTGTGTCATCTAATTCAACACTTAACTACTACAAACTCATTTTATATTACAATAAAGGGAGGAGRTGAGGGTCCTGGGAGTGTGGTGCCAGGAAAATAACCTCTCACCCAACATCAACGAAACAAAGGAGCTGATCGTGGACTCCAGGAAACATCAGAGGGAGCACCCCCTATCTACATCGACGAGAGTGGAGAAGGTGGAAAGCTTTAAGTTCCTCGGAGTACACATCACTGACAAACTGAAATGGTCTACCCACACAGACAGCTTGGTGAAGAAGGCGCAACAGTGCCTCTTCAACTTCAGGAGGCTGAAGAAATTTGGCTTGGCACCTAAAACCCTCACAAACTTTTACAGATGCACAATTGAGAGCATCTCGTCGGGCTGYATCACCGCCTGGTACGGCAACTGCACCACCAGCAATAGCAGGGCTCTCCAGAGGGTGGTGCGGTCTGCCCAATGCATCACCGCAGGCAAACTACCTGCCCTCCAGGACACCTACAGCACCCGATGTTACAGGAAGATCAAAAAGATCATCAAGGACAACAACCACCCGAGCCACTGCCTGTTCATCCCGCTATAATCCAGAAAGGAGAGAGGATCACGTCATATATATAGATTTAGTTTTTTGTGGGGGGACTATCTGTTGATCCATGTAGTGACTCTGTTATTCAATGCATTTGCATGGGCTAATAGCAGTAAGACCAAAACACTTTTTAATATAATAATTTGTAAAGAATCTTTTTTTATACTTCAAGGGGTCTTAAAAGCTCAATCAAATAGCAAAATTATCCTTGGTATGAACATAATAAATCAATTCCATATAGCTTAGAACCCTACCCACCCAGCTTGCACACAGGGCGGTTAAATACATGTAGTGTCACGAACCGGCTCAAAGTCCATAACAAAAAGGGAGACAACATGTTGATTAGAATAACAAAATATATTTTATTACTAAAGTTGTGAAAATACAATTAACAATGGTGTGTGTAGTCAGTAATCTAGTGTAAGTAAGTTGTTGCATGCATAAATTTGATAATGAGGGGTGAAAGGGTGCAACAAACAAACAAAAATGGCCACAAAAATGCCAATCATATACAGTGTGTCTGCATGGAGAGAGTCTCCTCATATGGGAAGAGGTGTATTTATCCCGGGACACACCCGGGCCCAGTGTTGTCCCATGTCGCTGACGACCCTCCCAGCTCCGCCCGACCTATAATAAGGAAAACAAGAGCAAAGAGAGAATATGGCAGACAGAGTGGGAGGGTCGTCACAGTAGTGAATCTGTTAAAACAATTTAAAAATGCTTCCTGTCTTTCTGTGTGATCTCAGATATAGGACAGAACAAACTTCCTTTAGATTTGTTCTGTTGTTACTTGTCGTGAATCTGTTATCCAGCTTCACAGGGCGTAGACTGTTTAGAGCCAAAATAAGAGGTTAAAAAGATGCTACAAGCGTCTGCTAAGTGCATATATTATTTTATGTTATTTTACTCTAAAACATTTCTAGGACGGCCCAAACTCTGCTCTTGGGCGCATAGCCAATATTGGATCTGCATCAACTTTATTTAATAATGATAGATTTTTGAACAAAGTTTGTTTAGTTATCCTTTAAATCAAATCAATTTTATTTGTCACATACACGTGTTTAGCAGATGTTATTGCGGGTGTAGCGAAATGCTTGTGTTTCTAGCTCCAACTGTGCAGTAATATCTAACAAGTAATATCCAACAATTTCCCACAACATCACAATCTAAAGTAGGAATGGAGTTAAGAATATATAATATTTGGGCGAGCAATATCAGAGCGGCATAGACTAAGATACAGTAGAATAGGATAGAATACAGTATTTACATATGAGATGAGTAATGCAAAATATTTAACATCATTAATGTGACTAGTGTTCCATTATTAACCCTTTCACACTACCATCACACGGGTGATTCGTTCTACAGTGGTCCCGAGACGCACGTCACCCGTGTGATTAGAACACTCATTTGAGCCAGTTTCGAATGACGCAACAATCAGCGTTTGAGCTGGCCACACTTTTTCCAGAAACTATTTACACAAACACAGTCTTACAAAGTTATGTAGATGAAGGCAGTTTTTTTTTGGATTCAATGTTCAGATATTCACAGAAGAATATATAGCATAACAATCATCCTAACGGAAAAATGTAGGCTACATTGTCCTAGCGCTGAGGAAAGATTGACCCAACACAAGCAGTCATATTTTTACTCCTCTGACGCATAAACTACAATATGAATTAGCTAATATTATTATGTATAATATATATAATCACGGGTGAGCCATTGATCGAAATAATTAGTAAAGCACTTTTTAGAAATGAGTAATCGACGGTTAGTTTCAGCGCGCAGCCATGCATTTTTTTTCTTCTCACAGAAACCGAAGATAATAAGAGAAGACGAGATGAGTTTGGTCTGTTTATAGTATGCATGTTGAAGGGGTGTGTCGTCTACCGTCGTTCACATCCCACCATTCATTTCCGGAAGTCCTCAAAAAACGAGTGAACTTTACTCACCTCATTTTGTTTATATTTGAAACAGACGATACGTGAACCCAATGACGCATTGCAGATCAACAAACATGACTACACAGCTGGAATTAGTTTAGCTCATCATAATCAGTACAATTCATAAAAAGTATTTTACACACATAATATGTGCCCATTACAATCTGTGCAAGAATCGGAATGCATGATTTGTCACCTGATTTGAAAACATGTGAATAAAGAAATAACAAATAATTGCCACACAAATATTGTTTTCGGATAGTGATTTATTGATATGGCGCTGCCGGCAGTCAACCCCGTACCCTCTCACTCTAAACCATTCAGTGTGTTGTTTATGTATGTAGCTAGTGAAGATGAGAGCATTAGCAATGTCTTCAAAAGGAGACAACAAACAAATGTGGAAATTCTGGAGATTTTTTTAAAATTCTGACAATGAGTCTGAGTATGAAAGTCAGGAATCAGATTCTGACAGTGACAGTGAGGAGCTGCCCCCCAACTTGTAGCCATTGAGAACCCTGAATCTGAATTTCCCTTGTCCACTGACAAAGTCCAGTTCCCTTTGAAGATGCTGGTGGTGATGGAGGCATACCAACAGTGGATGAAGTACAGGAGTTCTGTGGTAGCTGGAAGGCCACCAGTCTTTCACCCTCCTGGCCCTGCTGTTTCACCCCTCCTGGCCCTGGTGTTTGCTTTGATGAGTCCCAGTCTGGAGTGCAACGCCCCTTGCCATTTCCAACTGAGGCAGAGTGCTTCAAGTTGTTTCTGACAGAGGAGCTGGTGGGAGACATAGTAGAGACCAATCGCTATGCCTTGGAGCTACAGGATAAGAGAGAGCCAGGAGTGGGGACAACCACAATTAGTGAAATGTATACATTCCTGGTGACAGTAAAGACTGCTTTCTAGTTCTGCTGCTATGACTGCATTTCATCAACGCTACTACCATCCTAAATGACCCGTTATACAAAATAAGAAATGTTAACAGCTGGCAGTAAAGTGGCATGACAAACGAGACGTCCATGTCCTCTCCACTGTCCATACAGCAACCATGTCGGCCACAGGGAAGGTGGACCACCTGACGGGAGAGAGAAACAAACCAGACAGAGAAACATGAAACCAGACTGCGTGCTTGACTATTACCTCAAAATGGGGGCAGTGGATAAGGCCGACATGATAAACAGCTTTGTGGAATGCACTCAGAAAACGACCAAGTGGTATAAGATATTTTTCAATTTTTTCCAGGGTAGCGTCAAAATACAACATGCCAATACTTCTGACGCATTTAGCATTGTTTTACAGAACTAATAGAATAATGTAACTAGCTACATAAGCACGATTGAATATAACACCATAAAAGGTGAGTAACATTACCTCGCGTGTCCGCGGTTATAAGGAATATATACAAATATATTATGCTCCATTCACACAGTGAGCTATAGTAGAAACGGTATAACACGACACAATAACGTAATTAGGCACTTACTTTGATAGAAACGCAGTCTTGATTTGAAGATGGGTGTCTGGAGTGACGCCTCTAGCACTGAGACGCTGTGCCACTTGGGAGTCATAAGGCCAGGGTAGCTTCAAAATACAACACATGCTAATACTTCCCTGACGCAATTAGCATTGTTTTCCAGAGCTAATAGGAGAATGTAGCTAGCTACCTAAGCACTGAGTAAAACACCATAAATGTTATGAAATGAGTAACGTTACATCGCGTGTCCGCGGTTAATAGGAATATACACAAAAACATGATGCTACAGTAGAAACGACATAACACGACATGCAGAAACTATTATAACGTAATAAGGCACTTTGATAGAAACGCACACATTTCCAAAGGTATTATTGGTAACGAAAACAACTTTGATTTCGATGCAGGCGACAGGTGGAATAATATGAACACGTGTATGCAGGACGGCAGATGAGTAAATGTCCTGCACAAACAATTGAGAAGTGTTTGGGAATTTTGTCCGGGTCAGAAATGTCAAAAAAATTAATTGGTCCGCAAAAGTAAAAATGACTACTTTTATGTGAATGAATGAGGCGGAACACACTCATTTCAAACTGTTATTAGAAAATAAAAAACTTGTTAGAAATAATTTAAAATTGACAAATAAAAACAGGCTGCGTGCTTTTGTTTGAGGGCAGCGGGATGAATGTACTGTTACATAACAAACACATTCTGGAATGGAGAGAACGTTCTAATATCACGTGCATAAAAAAACTCACGCTGGGGCGACCGTTAGAGATATTTGGAACTCACGCATGAAAGGGTTAAAGTGGCCAGCAGCCTCTAATATGCTAGTGATGGCTATTTAACGTCTGATGGCCTTGAGATAGAAGCTGTTTTCCAGTCTCTATGTCACAGCTTTGATGCACCTGTTCTGACCATGCCT